>NW_027124990.1:0-89000 GCF_040581485.1 Linepithema humile
ACCACTTCTTTGATTTTTACAATTTTAGGTTATTTATTCCTTCATCCGTCCTTATGGTAAGTATAAAATCGGACTTAGGTTTAAGTGTAATTATGAAACTTAAATTAACAATTTAAGATCATTTCTTAATGATTCTAATTTTAAACATATATATTGTAACGTCCCGCTAAATTTTCATTAACCAGTTAATGATGAAAATTTTGAAAAAAATCTTAAGATAAGATTTTTACAGTGTTGTTACGTCCTATTTAATTCCGCAATTGTATCACTGAGAGTGTAAGAAAATTAAGAGATAAAGATACTTTGAGAGGGGTCAGACTGCCCTGAAATTAACTATAGTATTATTATTAGAGTATATATATATATATATATAGTCCCTAAGAGTCAACAAGCGGGGCCGAGCGGAAACCTGTACGCTTGGTTAACGCGAAGGGCGCTATGAGAGGTCCCTTTCTAAATAGGACGCTAATCGCGCAGGGCGCTTGTAGAGAATAAAGGGCCCTGGTTGATCCGGTGCGGACGTTGATCGCACAGGGCGGTAGTAGGTAAAGGAGGACCCTGTTTGATCTGCCGCTAATATATAGTAAGGTAAGTATATTTATTCTGAATTAATAATTATAAGGGAGGTAGCATGGCAATTTGTTAACGTTTATTAATAATCATTTATATATATATATATATTTATTATTTTATTTCAGCGCGAAGGCGACTGTCGATAAAGAGAGATTCTTATTTGCCTAAAGGAGGCATTGATTCTACAGACGATTGTCGGTAAGGAAGGTCCCTGAGGGATGCCCGCTAGTAGGTAAGGTATAATAACCTATAAATGGGAACAGAATTATAGTGTTTCATTCATAGAGAATAAAATAATATATATATAAAAAAAAAGAAAAGATATCAGTCAGAATACAGGAAATAGAATTATCCGTTTACAAAGAAATAGTAATTATAGTAGGAACATAATAATCTATAAGTAATAATAAAGAAAAGAAGGATATATTAATACATAATATTCTTATACTTAAGAAGAACAGTTATATGTGTATAAAATAAACGCAATGATCTTATAGATAGAAAAATAAAGGAAAGTAACATATATATTTAATTATCTCGTGAGATCCATAAACAAATACTATAATTATTCAGAACGTAAGAAAAAGAACTAGATCGCTTTAATAAAGTAACATAATTAGAGATTAAACGCAATGTTAAACGAAAATATAGAAAAGAAAAATATAACTAGAAATACTTTGGTTGGAATATCACAAATTAATATAGATTCGCTTATTCATAACTTAATCTATTGTAATCACCAAGGGTTGAGGAACTAATTTAAAGCGGAAAAACACAACCTCATTGGAAATGATTCGAGGAAGTACCCTTATGATTTTGCGCTCTAATATAACAGTAGATGCTTGAGAAGAGGCGTCTGAATCGTATTCTAAGGCAATTGGTGGGGGTTTTATCGCTTTAAGGAGTGATCCTTGTTTAGGAATAACGGGTTCGGTCCCAATCGTTATATTCCCTAGGGAATTATCCCTATTAAGAGCTCTAAGCAATTGTTCCTGTCCCAATTCGGACGTAAATTGTTCTATCTCAGATATACTGGGAGGACTAAGCTGACAGTCAAAATCCTCGTAGAAAATTATATCTTCTTTTTCATTTGGAATGAGAAATTCCAAGATAGATCTCTGAGAAAAATCAGGTTCGGAGAAGAGGCCATATCTCAGTCTTTTCAATTGGATAGCCTTACCCGATCGTCGGGAACGCGACATCTAAAGGTATCCATTATAATCAATAAAAAATATCTACGTTAATTAAATCGAATCTAATTTCATTTGTTATTGGTATTAGTTAATTTGTTAATACTTATTTCTTTTATTTGTTTCAGATGCAGCCGGCAGACGTCCAACTGGAATTATCGAGGGAAAACGCGGACGAGGTAAGTACCGACTTAATTGTTATAGTTTATATATTAATCTTTATTGTTTTTGTTTCAGGTGTTGTCCCGGTAAAGTTGAAGGTAAGTATATTGTTTATGAATAATCACTAACCATTTATTATATTTGTTTCAGGTCCAATTCATCGAGGAAAGTCGATCGACCCGTTAGGCGGTAAGTATAATAGTAGGAATAATTAATTCGATTGCATAATCCAGTGTGTTTATCATTCTAATATAAGCTTTATCATTTATGCAGGTAACAATGGCGTCTCCGCCGAATACTTCTTTACATGTGGATATGCGAGGTAAGTATCCTGTTTTAATTCCTGGGTTTGCTACGCGTACTACAAGTCCAGTGTTAGTACGTGCAGGTAAAATAATAGATTCGCGTTCTTTGAATGGGAAACTGTAATTTTGCCATGTTACTTCGCGGTTTCCGTAGTTAATACAAGCATTGTGTTCTATAAAAAATGAAGATCCCAGAATTCCTTGGGTAGTAATAGGGAATTCGTCTGTAACCACGTGGAATGTGACTGGAATATTAATGATTTTAATGTTTATAGTCCCGAGAGTGTTGACTATAGTGTCTGTAATCCCGGTGAGTTGAATAATTTTATTATTATTAATAAGAACGTCTGGGTTAACGCACCCTTTCTTAATTATATTAGGTTGCGCTCCCGTGTCCAGCATGAAAGCTGTTGGTCCCACAAATGATGGAGATTCTAGTTCTACTGAGGGTACTGTTCCATCGTCTCCTCTGAGGACGTGGAGGGAACGGGGTTGTTCTCTATGCATTGAATAGGATGGGCTTTCCCGTGGTCTCGGGGCGCCCGGCTGGCCGAGACCTCCAACTGGTTTCCCGAAGGTCGGTTACCATTATTATTATTATCATTTGTTTTAACATAGTTATGATTATTATTATTATGGTAGTTCCCGCGATTATAGTTATTATTATAATTAGTATTAGTGTTGGAATTATTTCTCTCGTGATATTGTCTCCGGCGACATTCGTTATATAGGTGTCCTACACCTTTACAGTACCCGCACGTTTTTAATCCGATCGGCGCGGAAGCGTTAGCGACCGGGTCGTTTTGGGGAACGTGTGGTTGGTTATCGCGTGTGGTACGAGCGTTTCTATACCGAGATTCTTCGCGTTCTAACCTTCTATTAATGGTGAGTACCTTAGAGCAGGCATCACTAAGATTGTGATATCCTTCAGCGCGTAATTCTATGCGGTATTCACGCGGAAGTCCTTCGAAAAAAGCTTCAAGGGCAAACGATTCTATTGATGAGAGCTCTGGCTCTGACAAAGTGCGATTAATGTTTGTTTGATCTCCTTCTATTATAGCTGTTTTTAAATCTTTAACACGCCCTATATAATTTAGTATATGCTCGTTTGGTTTTTTATAAACTATACTTAATTGTCCGCGGTAGTAATTAGAGCTTCTACCTGGGCCAAAGGTTCGCTTTAAACAATCTATAAATTTCTCAACTGTAGGGTGAATCTCATCCTCTACAGCGAGGTAGGCGTGATGCGTTAGTTTATTACGTAACATCCGCACTAATAAGGCTTCATCTGCAAAAGGCACCGATTCTTTTGCTCTTTTACAGGCTCTAGCGAATTGCCAGACGGGAATGCTATGCCCGTCGTATTTAGGTACTAATTCAAGTGCATCGCGAAGATACGATTTTGAGTAACTAGAGGCGTAGGATGAATTATTTCCTATATTTCCTGGCGTCTGTGGGGAAGGGGGGAATGTAAATTGAGGTTGAATAAGGGTGCTGGGGTTAGGGGTAGACGTAGGGACGTCGGTGCTCTGCATAGCAGGTAGGTATTGCGCGAAAGTACGCATCATATTCTCGAACATTTCTGCTTTCTTATGTAATTCTTTTTCTTTTTCGTGTAATTCTCTAAAGGCTCTATCATAATTATACTCGTCTCCTTGTAGTGGGCTAGAGGCACGTTCATCAGGAGGCCCGTTCGGATTCATTATTACTTGTAATTACGAATTAATATAAAAATAAATAAATTGATTTTAATAGATTGTTAGTTGTATTTGATTTTTAATTTTTCTCTGTTCGTTAGCGTTTTATAGTGTGTTTTAAGAAGATTAATCTCAGCGAAATTTGTTATTTTTATGGTTGTGGTGAGGGAGAAAGTGTCCTTTTTTAATTTTGTCTAATGTCACTAGATTTTTGATCTGTGGATTTTGATTGCTAATTTACTTATTATGGCGGAACGAAAATTTATCCCACCTGGTGTCACCAGATTTTTAAACCCGTTGTTACGTCCTATTTAATTCCGCAATTGTATCACTGAGAGTGTAAGAAAATTAAGAGATAAAGATACTTTGAGAGGGGTCAGACTGCCCTGAAATTAACTATAGTATTATTATTAGAGTATATATATATAAATATATAGTCCCTAAGAGTCGACAAGCGGGGCCGAGCGGAAACCTGTACGCTTGGTTAACGCGAAGGGCGCTATGAGAGGTCCCTTTCTAAATAGGACGCTAATCGCGCAGGGCGCTTGTAGAGAATAAAGGGCCCTGGTTGATCCGGTGCGGACGTTGATCGCACAGGGCGGTAGTAGGTAAAGGAGGACCCTGTTTGATCTGCCGCTAATATATAGTAAGGTAAGTATATTTATTCTGAATTAATAATTATAAGGGAGGTAGCATGGCAATTTGTTAACGTTTATTAATAATCATTTATATATATATATATATTTATTATTTTATTTCAGCGCGAAGGCGACTGTCGATAAAGAGAGATTCTTATTTGCCTAAAGGAGGCATTGATTCTACAGACGATTGTCGGTAAGGAAGGTCCCTGAGGGATGCCCGCTAGTAGGTAAGGTATAAGGTTATAGTGTAATAATGTTAATTAATATTGTTTTATTTTATGTTATTAATAGGTTTATTAATTGTTTAGGGAACCACTGTGAAGATTATTAACAGGTAACTCTAGTTTGATTATTAGTTTCCTTGATTTTTATTAATAAGTATCTAGAGAAAATCTAGTGATTTCCTAGAGAAATTAGTTATTAGGCAATATCTTTGTTATGAATAATAGATTTGATATTTAGGCTTGATAGAAAGATTGTTGAACGTTTAAGGAAGAGATAGCGTAGTTAGTTAATATAAAATTATTTGTTAAACATATGATTTATGATAATTTTGTTTGTTACAGATCCGGCTGACGTAATGACGAGGTTGAGAGACGGCGAAAGAGCTTTCTATCAATCTTCTATATAAGATAGTTATTTAATTGTTTAAATAATATTGTAATTTGTTTAATAAAATTATTATTCCATAGAATGTGGCAAAATAGATGCAGAATATTAGTAATAGATAATATATTGTAACTTGAGTGTAAAAGCGATTACAAATGTTAATAATTATATAATTTCATTAAGTGATTGTATTAATTAAATAAAGAATGATGAAATAAGATTGTCGATAAGGTTTATTAGTTAATTGAATTCTGGCGTGTATAGTCAAAGATACAATAAAGTGGATAAATTAATGTTATATAGTAAAACTGGTTTTAATTAATAATAAATAGATAATGTGTATGTATAACTGGTAAGAGAGAGATGTCGAGCAAGATTAATATGAGAACGCCCTATGGGAGGCGCTAAGGATTGAGGTTTTTAGAACGCTCTATGAGAAGCGCTCAAGGAGATGAGTTTTAGAACGCTCTATGGGAAGCGCTCAAGGATGTGAGTTTTAGAACGCTCTGTGGGAAGCGCTCAAGGTGGGGAAGGAAAAGCTCTATCTACTACACTTTATCAACTTAATTATTAATTAATATTAATCTTTATTATTTATAAAATATAATGATTTAGTAATTAGGATAATTTGACTAGTTATGCCTTAGAATTGCGCGTAAATGGCAGCGCTTTTACGTAATTGTTTAATTATAATTTATAGAAGTACTCCATTAATATAAATGTATTCACATTTAGATGTGTTCATAATAGTTTATAGATTGATGTTAGTAACAATAAGCTCACTGTTTAATGTTCAAATCACTTTGCACTATTTGTTTATAATTATAAATGTTGAAAAGCAGTTAGTTAAGCACGTATAAAGTTTATTATTAAAAGCAATTAAGAAGCGTTAGTGAAATGGTAGTTTATTAGCATGTTAATAATTTATTCACTTACCTTTGGTGCAGTAAATGGGTTTACTGATACAAGGACCTTATTTTGTTATTAACAATCTCTTGTTGAATGTAGTAGGTTGATTATTGTCCTATTGGAATGGTGTTGGCTCGTGGTTGTTAATTAAAGTTATTTAACACTGAGACACTATTTTATCTATAATAACTAAGACTCACACTTTTATTTAACTACTTATACAATAATTTAACGCTAGATTAACAATTGAAAGGCGGAAGGCCGACTCGCACGTGGTGAATAATTTCTAGGTTAGGTCCCGGACTAGCGAAGTGACAACAGTTGAGCGTACTTTCTAAAGAGTTAAGTGTCTGCTCTTGACGAGGACGGCCGCTTATATAGGGACTATCCCTACTCTCTTGACCTGCGCATAAGACATCGTATGATCGATCGCGTGATCTGTACATTCCTTTCGGATGAGATCATTGAGTCGCACCTGTATTTACATTCGTACAGTCTGATGTGAAAATTTAGGTTAGGTTACAGGTGCGGCTAAAAGTATTCTGTCCTAGTTACTTTCCGTTGTCACTAGTGATCGACCATAGACTAGTGTTACAGTGATTACGTACTACATGTTATTTCGAGTTTCGCTTTCTATCGCTTTATTTTATAATTTAGGTATAACATTTCGTTGTTTTATAATTATGGCTTATTAGTTAATAACATTTGTTAATCTTTTTGTATAAATTATTAAACATTGTAACGTATTTAGTATAACTTTATGATTATTTCGAGTTTCGCTTTCTATCGCTTTATTTTATAATTTAGGTATAACAATTAGTTGTTTTATGATTATGGCTTATTAGTTAATAACATTTGTTAATCTTTTTGTATAAATTATTGAACATTGTAACGTATTTAGTATAATTTTATGATTACTTTGTAATAGAGATACTTATTTGTTAATTGTAACGTATTTAATATAACTTTATGATCATTTTATAATAGAGATACTTATTTATTAATTATATCGTTATAAACTAGTTTTAAGTGGATTATTGTTTAAGATTGTTATAAATATTTAAGTTTTAAATTTTACCGTGTATACGGGATGGAAGAAATGTAGAGAGTAGAGTATGATGACCTTAGGTGGAGTCGCCATACGTAACAGTGTTAATTCTTGTAAAATAATATGATTATTATCAAATCCATCATTTATTCTTTTTACGACTTACGAATAATAAATTTGCTAAAATATATTCAATTAAAATTCAGACAATACTCGTTCAGAAGAGAAACGCTTACATAAAAATAGAACGGCTTATTTGGCAAGGCATAAAAGGCCCCGAACTTCATCGACTTATCAAAGAAAATTCAAAGGAGAAATACATAAAATAAAATAAAAAGAAAAAAACTATCAGTAACTATATCTCAATTAGTCGATAAATCAATAAGAGGAAGATAAATTGAAATAAAGTATATTGAGAGAACATCACACTTGACTAAAATTGCGATTAAATTGCTTAGGAATTTACTCGGCATAAATAGTCAAATTAATAGTAGATACGAGTCGGTGGAGAGAAACGCTGACGAATATTTGCTAAGTAAAGTAGCTGCGAGTATCAATCAGTGGCGAGAAACGCTGAAAGATATTCATGAGTCAGTGGCGAGAAACGCTGGCAAGTTACTAATCAACGGATGAGTGGCAGGCATTCGTAATCTATCGTTGAGTGGCAGACATCGATAAGACTAAATATCAATTAATGGCGAGAAACGTTAAAAGGTATTTGGTTACAAAAGTTGAGTATCAATCGGTGGCGAGAAACACCGACAGATATTCACACATTGGGCCCGAGGCCGCTATAATCACTTTTGTTAAAGAAATAATAAAAGGAAATATAAGAAATATATATTGGGCCCGAGGCTGTTATAATAAAATAAAGTGGAGGAGACGTGAATCCTCTCCGATGCGAAGGTAACTCACTCCACTTGGATGCCGCTACAGGCAGGAAATATAATTTATGAAAGATAAGAACGAAAGGAAGAGATAATATAAAAGTCGTCGGGAGATATCAAGAACTGACGCACTTACTCATCCCATTCGCAAGCCGCCAAAGGAGCAAGAGGCGACGCGATGGCTAGACATATGAAGAGATAATAAGAGGAAAGTTATTAGAAGGTGACGTAGGAGGCGACGCGATGGCGACTCACCATCCCACTCCACTCGCCTATCATCAGAGATAATATGTATTTCAAGAGATAAAGATAAGACGAGGAAAGTTATTAGAAGATAACCTTATCAAGAGATAAGGATAAGCCGAAGAAAGTTATTAGAAGATAAACTTATCAGAGCTGATAAAGATAACAGCAAGAGGATAAGATATGACAGGGAAGTACCGAAGAAGATAAGAACATGCAGTCATCGGAGGCGGTGCAAATGTCCCTACCAGTGACTCAAGAGATAGCAAGTGCCTATGTAACTAATATGCAGATAAGCGATAGGAGCCCCTTCCAATACACCTTCAACCGCTCATTGGAGAATCCCAACAAGATAGGAGGCGGAGACTCTCCCATCATTGAAACTTTAATCCAATCATTGTAAGCCAAGCGTAACACCCCTCCACTGAACGAGTGGGCAAAGGCCCATATATACGCGTGCCCCGGCACATTTTAGTCAGTTCTAGTTCTAGTTAAAACAGTTACTAAAGTGCTAGGTAGATGTTCAGACAAAAACTAGTAACTCGTGAAATTAGTAGTACTACGTGAATTCTCAAATTGAATAGTAGTAACTCGTAAAAGCCTTTGAGCAAAAGTAATGAAGTCAGTGCTTGTGCAGCTGAAGAAAAAGTACGGAAGAGTACTAAGAAAATAACTTTGAAGACAGGAAGGAAAACGTAAGTCTTACAAAGAATTAATTAACTTAATGTCCAATTGAGACATATTGAAACTGAACGGAATTAAATATAATTGACTAAGAGAGTTGAAACATATTGAAACAGAACGGAATTAAATATAATTGACTAAGAGAATTGAAACGATTCAAGGAATACGATTTGATGGAAATAATAGATCATATTATTATTATTTTGCATTTTGTTAATACCATTATATACGTTATTAACATTGTTACGAATACATTGATATTTTATGTAATACATTATATGCTTATATGTACTCATATTTAACTTGCATATTTAATTATTATTATTCTATAATTACTTAAGAATATTCAATATAAAACATATGTTATACCACACACATTTATACTGATACCCACATATATATTATACTCATATACTATACTTATTTGAATAAATATATTATCACTCTATATTAAAATACTAATGAGAATATTATTTTAATAATTTTATTTCAAGTGAGTGAAGATTGACTTCGAATCAGTGCGCGTTTATCTTATTAAGATTTTAGTTATCGCAAATAGAGATTACGGTTACCGGTCGGTCTGTCAATTTCTCTATCCATCCGCATACCTGATAGTGACTGAACGGTACAGTCTGTAATAAAAGTTTTTCGTGACCGTGGAAAATACAGTCAGTGTCAAAAGTTTTCCAACTATCCGACACTTACCTGACCCTTCACGAATTCCTTCGTACTCCGTTGGAAGTAAGCACGTGTTTAGAGAATCTGCTGTGCGGACAGCCGCACGTGGACTATCGAGACACAGATCTGTAATATTTGGTGCGGTCAGCCGCACATTTATCAACGGATCATATCGACCAACATCCTTCTATGATAATCCATTCCTATGTCTAAATCCAAGACACGACGAAGCGGAATTAAATATCACGCGCGTAAACTATTGAAAGAGTATACATACATGTATATACATTACATACATTTTCTCCATTACCAGAAACAATTAATGGACACAGAGAAAATCAATAATAATATTACATTGTCAAACTAATATTGTTTTAATCACTATTTTCTTAGATAATTTCTTCAAAGAAAGAAATACATTATATCGCAGACCAAATCTGAATTTGGCTCTAGCGAAGGAAAAGGATTAAGATTTTGATATCAAGGTAAGACTAAGACATCATATCATTTAATAAACCTTTTTGTTCTTCCATTTATTTATATATCAAGACTCTATACTTACCATAAGGACGGATGAAGGAATAAATAACCTAAAATTGTAAAATCAAAGAAGTGGTTTTATTGGTTTTATTATTCTCTCTAAAGTAGAAAATACACACATATCCTAGGAAAACCGACTGCGACGTCCAAATCAAGAGACGGCAGCTACGCGATTTTTCCAGTGACCACCTGTGGAGCAAACCACATTAATAAAACTGGTGACAGCGCCCCTTATAATTATCCACATTAATAGTCTTCAAGAAACGGGTAACCATCGTCTCGACGACAAGGGCCTCTTGTTCCTGAAGACGTACGATACCGCGTTGCAACGTAACCTCTAGGAACGTGGCAGCGGCGGATTATATGTAACGTTGGTAACATCATCAGTGACGGAAACGGTAAAGTGCACCATATAGGATCACCTGAAACAAAAAGGGATCTCATATGAAATTGGTGAGTTTGGTGGGAACCGCTCTCCTTCGGTTCATCGAACTCCTGAAAAGAAAAAGGAATTAATAAATACTTACCGCAAACGTTAGGACGTCACATATATAAAATTTGGTGACAGCGTGGTGGGATTTCCTGAAAAGAAAAGAGAATTAATGAATACTTACCGATAAAGGGTCACCAAACACATATAAAATTGGTGATAGCGTTGGGATACATTATACCGTCATTCCCTCGTAAGATCGTTACCTAGGACGTCACAAGGGTCACCAATCACATATAAAATTGGTGATAGCGGTGGGATACATTATACCGTCATTCCCTCGTAGAATCGTTACCTAGGACGTTACAATATATATATATATATATATATATATATATATATATATATATATATATTTATTAAAGAATTTTAAAATCATTCTTGAAAAGTACCCTAATGTTATTAATTAATGATTCCAACTCGAGAAGAGAATCGCTATAATTTTTAGTTAAAACTATGGTTTTATTCTTGTAACGCTAGATCAGAATTGGGTTTTCCTGTAATTGTTCGTAAATTAATTTTAAATAAGAATCAGGTTTAGTTTTAGCGAACCTGTCGTAGAGAAAGCTACAAAAAGCGCATTCCCAAAGAGAATTTATTTGATTAAATATGGTGGAACAATGCTCACACCTTTTTATAAGCATGCGATGAGCTAATAAAAGAAAATGGAATTCTTTGTAGTAAATTTGATCATCTTTGTAGAAATTTATTTTACACGAGCCGCATATTTCCTTACTGGTTGCTCTTATTATAAATGAGTAACCACGATGGCATTTTCCCTTATACTTCAATAATAATTTGGACGATGGATGCACAGTGCCGTGGCATTCTCCCATTTGCACTGTGTGACGTCCTTGTCTTGATTTCAGAATCTTAATCCTCCTCTTTCACTAGTGTCCGAATTCAGATTTGGTCTGCGACATAATGTATTTCTCTCTTTGAAGAAATTATCTAAGAAAAATAGTGATTAAAACAATATTAGTTTGACAATGTAATATTATTATTGGTTTTCTCTGTGTCCATTAATTGCTTCTGGTAATGGAGAAAATGTATGTAATGTATATACATGTAGTGTTGGATAGTTGGAAACTTTTGACACTGACTGTATTTTCCACGGTCACGAAAAACTTTTATTACAGACTGTACCGTTCAGTCACTATCAGGTATGCGGATGGATAGAGAAATTGACAGACCGACCGGTAACCGTAATCTCTATTTGCGATAACTGAAATCTTAATAAGATAAACGCGCACTGATTCGAAGTCAATCTTCACTCGCTTGAAATAAAATTATTAAAATAATATTCTCATTAGTATTTTAATATAGAGTGATAATATATTTATTCAAATAAGTATAATATATGAGTATAATATATATATATGTGGGTATCAGTATAAATGTGTATGGTATAACATATGTTTATATTGAATATTCTTAAGTAATTATAGAATAATAATAATTAGATATGCAAGTTAAATGTGAGTACATATAAGCATATAATGTATTACATAAAATATCAATGTATTCGTAACAATGTTAATAACGTATATAATGGTATTAACAAAATGCAAAATAATAATAATATGATCTATTATTTCCATCAAATCGTATTCCTTGAATCGTTTCAATTCTCTTAGTCAATTATATTTAATTCCGTTCTGTTTTAAAATTTGTTTCAACTCTCTTAATCAATTGTATTTAATTCTGTTTAGTTTCAATATGTCTCAATTGGACATTAGTTAAAATTAATTCTTTATAAGACTTACGTTTTCCTTCCTGTCTTCAAAGTTATTTTCTTAGTACTTTTCCGTACTTTTTCTTCAGCTGCACAAGCACTGACTTTATTACTTTTGCTCAAAGGCTTTCACGAGTTACTACTATTCAATTTGAGAATTCACGTAGTACTACTAATTTCACGAGTTACTAGTTACTTTACTGGTTGAAGATTTACCTAGCATTTAGCACCTAGCACTGTCTAAAATGTGCTGGGGTACGCGTATATATGGGCTTTTGCCCACTCGTTCAGTGGAGGGGTGTTACGCTTGGCTTACGATGATTGGATTAAAGTTTCAATGATGGGAGAGTCTCCGCCTCCTATCTCGTTGGGATTCTCCAATGAGCGGTTGAAGGTGTATTGGAAGGGGCTCCTATCGCTTATCTGCATATTAGTTACATAGGCACTTGTTATCTCTTGAGTCACTGGTAGGGGCATTTGCACCGCCTTCGATGACTGCATGTTCTTATCTTCTTTGGTGCTTCCCTGTCATATCTTATCCTCTTGCTGTTATCTTTATCAGCTCTGATAAGTTTATCTTCTAATAACTTTCTTCGGCTTATCCTTATCTCTTGATAAGGTTATCTTCTAATAACTTTCCTCGTCTTATCTTTATCTCTTGAAATACATATTATCTCTGATGATAGGCGAGTGGAGTGGGATGGTGAGTCGCCATCGCGTCGCCTCCTACGTCACCTTCTAATAACTTTCCTCTTATTATCTCTTCATATTTCTAGCCATCGCGTCGCCTCTTGCTCCTTTGGCGGCTTGCGAATGGGATGAGTAAGTGCGTCAGTTCTTGATATCTCCCGACGACTTTTATATTATCTCTTCCTTTCGTTCTTATCTTTCATAAATTATATTTCCTGCCTGTAGCGGCATCCAAGTGGAGTGAGTTACCTTCGCATCGGAGAAGATTCACGTCTCCTCCACTTTATTTTATTATAACAGCCTCGGGCCCAATTATTATTTCTTATATTTTCTTTTATTATTTCTTTAACAAAAGTGATTATAGCGGCCTCGGGCCCAATGTGTGAATATCTGTCGGTGTTTCTCGCCACCGATTGATACTCAACTTTTGTAACCAAATACCTTTTAACGTTTCTCGCCATTAATTGATATTTAGTCTTATCGATGTCTGATAAGTAGCTTGCCAGCGTTTCTCGCCACCGACTCATGAATATCTTTCAGCGTTTCTCGCCACTGATTGATACTCGCAGCTACTTTACTTAGCAAATATTCGTCAGCGTTTCTCGCCACCGACTCGTATCTACTATTAATTTGACTATTTATGCCGAGTAAATTCCTAAGCAATTTAATCGCAACTTTAGTCAAGTGTGATGTTCTCTCAATATACTTTATTTCAATTTATCTTCCTCTTATTGATTTATCGACTAATTGAGATATAGTTACTGATAGTTTTTTCTTTTTATTTTATTTTATGTATTTCTCCTTTAAATTTTCTTTGATAAGTCGATGAAGTTCGGGGCCTTTTATGCCTTGCCAAATAAGCGTTCTATTTTTATGTAAGCGTTTCTGCTCTGAACGAGTATTGTCTGAATTTTAATTGAATATATTTTAGCAAATTTATTATTCGTAAGTCGTAAAAAGAATAAATGATGGATTTGATAATAATCATATTATTTTACAAGAATTATTACTGTAAAAAATCTTATCTTAAGATTTTTTCAAAATTTTCATCATTAACTGGTTAATGAAAATTTAGCGGGACGTTACAACCCCCCCCTTATGATAAAATGTCGGACCATGTTCCGGCATTTTCCTAAACTTTACTCAAGTAATCTCTTAAGGTAGAATAGTTCATTGTATTATCGTTACTTGCATTTTCCTCTTCAGGCGCTGATCCTGATGGTGAGTCCTTTGGAGGCTGCAATTCCTCGCTGGCTGGGTCTGCTTCATTTTTAGGTTGCCGTCCTTTTGGTGATTGTGCCAGGTGTAAGAGTAGATGCGTGACGGATGACCATAATGCTCCGAGCAAGTGTAGGCTCCATCCGTAGACTGTGTGTAAAGCGTAGCCATGGATTACGGTATCAAGTATTAACATGATTAATCGGAGGACGAGGATGATTCCTAACACTCCTGCGCTGATTGATCCGAAGTTAGTAAATCCTCTCCAGATCTTTTTTCCAGTGCTTTCAGCTATTCTTTCCAGGGCTTTTTCATCTAATAAATTGTTCATGTCAAAGCTACCTGGTGGAACGTATTGTCCCATTGCTCCTTTTGCTAAGGTGTTTAGCATGGATGGTTTTTCCACGGGAAACATGATGTGATTGCGGAGTCTGTCCAGATCGTCGCTGGTGTAGATTCCACTCGTTGCTAGTGATGTCGGACTTATGTATTTCCATGTTGGATTTGTCAAGGGCTGAATTATTGGCGGCGGTAGAGTTTCTATCGGCCGTTGGTTTAAGCGGAACCAGGTGGCGTGTATTTTATACAAGGCGGGTAAAAGTTCGTTGCACTCGCGCACTGTTCCACTTTTCGTTATAATTCTAGATCTCGGGAGCATAAACATCGATTTATTGTTATAGTTTATCGGTAGTTCGTTGTAGCAGTGTTCGGTATGTCGTATTTTACATTCTACCGGCACGCACTTTATGAGATGTATCACTTCACCTGCTGTAACAGCAGTATAACCCGGGGCTTTCATTATTCGTGAAGCCATTTCGTCGGGCGCGATGCTCGCGAGGGAGAGAGCGTTTTGCAATATTTGCCGCTCGAGGGCACATTTTTGTTCCATTATGTCGTGGTATAGTCTGTTCAACTGAGTTTTTATGTGTTTTTCCACGTACACAAATTTGGAATTTACGTAAGAAAATATGTCGAGATTGTCCACGGATATCTGGGTTTTAGATTTAAACGACTTTCCCTTTTCGGTCTCTAATATTAACAACTTTGGGTGTTCGGTATGATAGAGTTTATAACCGCACAGCGTTTTTTCGTTAGTTTTTGTCAAGGCAAATGTTGTATCTTCGGTGGTGACCGTATAGATGATTGGTCCTTTGTGGTCCACTTCGTCCCTTGGTTTGAGACGTGCTGCAATACCTTCGTATAATATGTCGTACCTGTCGAAGTGACAGCTGTCTGAAGGCACGGATGTCCAGAAGGTCTCCCCTCCTTCGGTATCCATACATCCTCCGGTTCCGAAATTGCAGTGTGTTCCTGACGGAAGTATGAGCGTGTGTGTGGATCGCTTAACTGCTGCTTCGAAGGTAAGTAAGGTGATCCTGACGGCGGCTTGGACAACTGCGTTATCCCAAGTACCTTGGCCGTCGGTGTACTGTGTTCCTGTACAACGTCCATCCATTGTTATGGATCCTGCCATGGTGATGCTGTGATGGGAAGTTTTTTCTTGATTCTATCTATGATCGCGGTTCCGATTTGGATTACACCGGTCTCATGTAGTCGTTTACATCCGTATTGGCCCACTTCTTGTAGGTAGGTCTTCCTTCCGTTTTGCACGACTGAGATGTGAGAGTGCATCCCAAAGTAATATATCGTTTTATCGATGTCAATTCGACATTGTATCACATCTGTCTTGTCAAAGTCTGAGATTTGAAGTAACTGAATGTTACTTGTGTTTCCTCCTTTATTGGTTCGATGTCGTCTACGTTGCATTCTCCTATGTCGTTTAATGATAGAGTCGTTATATTTAATCCTGCTCCGGCACAATCGTATCCGATTAAACCATTAACCGGGATGATCGTAATCACAAGGATGAAAGTGAGGGGACCCATCCTCGCTGCTTGAAGTTCTCCTTGCTTCTAACTGCTCGCACGTTTGCACTACGTTTATATGCGAAGCACTTCTTCCTTTGCACAACTTGAGTTTGTCTGTATGCACTATTCTGTAACGATTTCTTCCTAGATCTATCCTTACATTGTTGTTTCTATATATATCTACTACAACATAAGGTCCTATATATTGGTTAGATAGCTTATCTTTACGCGGTTCTTTTAATAAGTAAACGTAGTCTCCTATCTTGCAGTTAACTGCGTTTACTCTTTTATTGTAATAATATTTTGATCGCTCTTTGGCGGCAATTAGATTCGTTTTTGCGTGTCCCTGTGTTTCTCTTAGCTTGTAAAATAAGTTAGTAATATATTGTACGTAACTTTCATTATTAATGTCTCTAGGCGATGGATCGCCAGTTGGTATACGGGCTACTCGTCCGAATACCAATTCGTGAGGTGTGAATTTAGTTCCTTCGTGTACACAGGTGTTGTACGAAAACGAAGCTAATTTTAAATATTCGTCCCAATTGTTTCGGTTTGTGAACTGTTTTAAATATTCCCACAGTACGTGGTGTGATCGTTCGACCGAACCGTTCGATTGTGGACGATAAGCGGAAGTCTTATATTGGGTAATTCTGAATTTCTTTGCGATTAAACGCATGAGGCTGTTGATATATATATATATATATATATATATATATATATATATATATATATATATATATATATATAAAATGTGAACCTTGATCGGTTAGTATTGCCTTAGGAGATCCGTAAATGCAAATAAAATCGTTGGTCAAAGCGTCGGCGACTTGTATCGCAGAGGCTTCTCTCAACGGTATTGCCACACAATATTTTGTTAGCAAATCTTGGATAGTTAATACGTATCTATTGTTAGAATTTGTAATGGGCAGAGGGCCCATTATATCCATCGAGATCTTGTCAAAAGCGCGATCCGGAGTGTCTGTAATTATCATTGGCTGTTTTGTTTTAACCCGTACTAATTTCTTTAACTGACATTCATGGCAATTATTTACAAACTGTTCAATATCTCTTTTTAAATACGGCCAATGGTAATTATTTTTTATTCTGTTAAAGGTTTTAGTGATACCTTTATGTCCTCCTATGGCATTACTGTGATATTCTCTTATGATATCCTGTCGCTTGTTAACATCGGGTATTCTTATGTAATTTTCGCATACATATATTTTGACGCACACGCCAGTGAATACTTTTTGGATGTAATTTTTAACGTCAAGCCATTCAATTTCTGCGACGCTACTTTTACAGATTGAAATGGCGTCTAAGCCAAGTTCTACAACCACGTCTAACAGAGAGTGAATAGCTTCCTTGAATATAACTACGTCGGTTGTTTGATTCGACCTTTCTTTTACGTTGAGCACTATTATTTGATGCTTGGTCATATTTACTACTCTTGCTCGGCCTACATATTGGCTCGACAAGTTTATTTCGTCATAGGTTTTTATTATTATATGAGCGCCCTCGTCACAAGGTTCGCCCCTTGATGTAGCAAAAATAACCAAACTATCTTTACGCATATATATATATATAAGAAAGTTGTCGCGCACAAATATAAGTTCTGGTTTATTTAACTCATACTGCGGGTTTAAGGGCTCGAAAATTTCCGAGTTATTGCTTTCGTCACTGGTGCTAGAATTGTTATCATCTGCCGATTCGTCGCTATCGCTTTTATTTCTCGGTACGGCAGAGACTGCACTATGCATAGACGATGAATCACTGTCGGCATCATCGTTTACATTATCAAGAAGTCGGTCTTCTCGGGTTTTATCGTTATCATTTAGATCCGAGAAGTGTTCATTATCTATTTGTCGGTCATTATTTCTTGAGGATGTCGCATCATCCTTATTTTCTAGAATTGTTCGTGACGCGTCTCTCGCAGCGAGAGATTTTTTCCTTGAAGAGGAATCGAACATTTGTTCATCGGAATCGCTTTCATTATCGCAGATTAAAATATTAGGCGGTTCCTTTGTGATCGGATTTCGAGATAGTGCGTCAGCGTTTACATTTGTTTTTCCGGCTTTGTACATTACATCGTATTCGTATTCCGCCAATTTAAGACGCCATCGCAGTAATCTCGAAGTCGGATCTTTCACTGAGTGTAGCCAAATAAGCGGCTTATGATCTGTTACTAACAGAAACTTTTTACCATAGACGTAAGGTCTAAAATAATGGGTACAATATACGATCGCTAGTAATTCTTTTTCAATAGTAGAATAATTTCTTTCGGCTGGATTCAACAGTCGAGAAGCGTATGAAATAGGTAGGTCTTTTCCCACGGGACCCTGACTTAATATTCCTCCTATCGCAAAATCAGAGGCGTCAGTTGTGATAACGAAAGGTTTCGTATAATCCGGGTATTGCAATAACGGTTCTGAGCATAACAAATCTCTCAAAGTTGCGAACGCGTTTTGTTGTTCGTCTTGCCATTTGAAAGGATTCTCTTTCTTTAACAACTCAGTCATTGGTTTTGCAATCTTGGAAAAATTTTGGATAAAGCGTCTGTAATATCCGGCCAAACCAAGAAATTGTTTGACATTCTTTGGGCTTCGCGGAATTGGAAATTCTTTTACGGCTCTAATTTTCTCTGGATTTGGCTTTACACCATTTTCTCCGATTATGTGTCCTAAATAAACTACTTCTTTTCTCAGAAATTCGCATTTATCAGGTTGTAACTTTAAGTTTGCTGCTCTTAATCTTTCTGCCAATTTGTTAAATTTGATCTCATGTTCGCGTAGGGAACTAGCGTAAATTACGATATCGTCTAAATATACAAATAATTCGTTTCCTTGGAGACCTGTAAGAATTTGGTCCATTAATCTTTGGAAAGTGGCTGGCGCATTTTTCAAGCCGAATGGCATTCGATTAAATTGGTAATGACCGTAGGGGGTTGAGAAGGCTGTTTTTGGTGCATCATTTTTATGCATGGATATTTGGTGAAACCCAGAAGCGAGATCAAAGATACTAAAATATTTAGCGCTTCCTAGTTGATCTAATATCTCGTTTATATGGGGAAGAGGGTAAGCATCCCCGATCGTTTTTTCATTTAGAGCGCGATAGTCGATTACCATACGCCATTTTTTATTGCCTTTAGAGTCTGATTTTTTGGGTACCACCCAGAGTGGTGAATTAAAAGGTGAGTCAGACGATCGTATAATATTATTTTCTAACAAATCTGTGACTTGTCTATTTATTTCCTCCTTATGAATGGGGTGAAAACGATATTGTTTTACGTTTATAGGAATTTCGTTGGTAGTGTGAATTTTATGGGAAATTATATTAGTAAAGGTCAGTTTATCGCCTGGTAATTGAAACAAATCCGCGTGTTTGTTTATCAAGTTATTCACGTGAAGTTTTTCTTCAGCGTTCAAATGGTCGTCGCGTAAACTTTCCTTTATCTGATCTATCCTATTATTATTTCCTTCTTTTCCGTTCTCAAATTTACCAGATAGCAATAAAATTTCCTTTCCGGTAAAGGTGTCTACTATATCAGTTACATGTTTCGTTACGTTTTTAGAATTTTCCCGAGTGGTTTCTCTATTTTTATATACCTTTCTGTTTTTCTTTTTGTGTTCTTTTACTTCCGGTCCAGTGTTTCCACAGTGTGTGTTACTTTCTTGTTTTGGTGGATCGGGAGGAACATCATCGTTGTTTGTTGAGCTGATCTCGGATGCATCACGTATGTCTATCAGCTTCACCGTAGGGATGGTGAGGGCCACATCATCATCACTTGTATTGGTAGCATACAAGTAACCACGTCCATTGCGGTTATGCACATATGCGTTTCCTACAAAAATTCCGTTTCGTGAGAGAAGTGAGGGTACATATCCGGATTTTACTTCCGGATTCGCGATTTTTACATAGAATGTAGCACGCGATCTAGCAGGGATAATTATTTTGTTAGGTTCGGCAAAGAAAATTTTTATACCGGCCCACATTATGCATTGTTTTTCAAAATCGATTTTTGATGCTTTTTCTAAAAAATTGTGTCCTAAAATTCCATCCTGAGTTATAGGGAAATCATCATTTACTACATGAAATGTAACTGGATTTTCAAACACTGATACTTCAATCATTCCTATTGTCGTTACTTTGGATTCGGATATTCCCTTCAATTGTGTTTGGTGGTTATAATCGATGGGGAAATTCGGGAGTATGTTATTCTCTTTTATAACGTTTAAACGTGCTCCAGTGTCAATCATGAAATTAGCTGTTCCTGCTAATCCATCTATATCTAAGTTAATACTGGGCAACGGTGAGACTGTGTTCGGATGTAACACAGTTATTTGGTTTTTTGTGTCTTCGTGATGTTGATTGTATTTATCGGGCGCATTCGTTTCGAAGGATCCGCCCGAGTTGCGTCCCATTTCCTCGACGGATCTGTCCCGTTTCCCTGCTGTTTTAGTTTTTCAAAGCGCTGTTTCGTCCAGCAGGTGTCGATTAAATGCCCGGTTTTCTTGCAGTATTCGCATTTCTTTTCGTGCGATTGATTCTTCTGCATTTTATATTCTTCCGGAGCGTAATTTAGCTGTCTAGGTGCACGATGGTTATTTTGTTGTGGGTTAAACAATTTAAGCGTTGTATAATTGTTTATTGGCTGTTTCCTGTCGTATGAAGGTTTATAATGCCTTGATTTGTCGAGTTCTATGCGACTAGCAATTTCTTGTGCCTCTCTATAGGCCATGTTCGGATTTTGACGGGCGCTTAGCGAGAACTGTAATCTGTATTCAGAAGGTAGTCCTTCACAAAAAGAAATCGCAACAAATTTATCGGTGTCTTCCATGAGAATTCTATCTCGATTGCCGTATTTACGTCTTTCTTCTTCGACGATGTTGGATCTAAGATCCTTGACCTTTCTGATATAATTCATTATATGTTCATTGGGTCTCATATAGATGTTGCTCAACTCTCCTCTATATTGGTCCAAATTTTTCCTGGAACCAAAGGCAATAGTTAGTAAATCAATTAACTGTTCCACATTGTGGCATGGTTCATCTTCCACTGCTACTAATGCTCTTCCTTTTAGCTTATTGCATAATAAGCGTACTAAATTTCTTTCGGATGACGGTGGAATGATTTTCTTTGCTCTGTTGCAAGCTCTTGCAAATTGTGAAACTATCATGTTGTATCCATTGTTACGTCCTAGGTAACGATTCTACTAGGGAATGACGGTATAATGTATCCTACCGTTGTCATCAATTCATATGTGTCTGGAGACACTTTTACGGTAAGTATTTATTAATTCTTTTTTTCTCTTTTCAGGGAATCCCGCCGCTGTCACCAAATTATATATATATATTATTCTTTTGTTTCAGGTAATCCTATATGGTGCACTTTACCGTTTCCGTCGCTGATGATGTTACCAACGTTACATAATAATAGTCCACCGCTGCCACGTTCCTAGAGGTTACGTTGCAACGCGGTATTGTACGTCTTTAGGAACAAGAGGCCCTTGTCGTCGAGACGATGGTTACCCGTTTCTTGAAGACTATTAATGTGGATAATTCTAAGGGGCGCTGTCACCAGTTTTATTAATGTGGTTTGCTCCACAGGTGGTTACTGGAAAAATCGCGGAGCTGCCGTCTCTTGATTTGGACGTCGCAGTCGGTTTTCCTAGGATATGAGTGTATTTTCTACTTTAGAGAGAATAATAAAACCAATAAAACCACTTCTTTGATTTTACAATTTTAGGTTATTTATTCCTTCATCCGTCCTTATGGTGAGTATAGAGTCGGACTTAGTTTTAAGTGTAATTATGAAACTTAAATTAGCAATTTAACATCATTTCTTAATGATTCTAATTTTAAACACGAGTCGCTGTAATGATCTGACATACATATCATTCTATTATTATGTCTAGTGATTAAGATTGGGTGTTCCTTTAGTTCTTCATAAAGGATCCTTAATTGAGTGACTCCTTTATTTCTAGTGTATTGATTAAATGGGCTCTTGCACAGGGAACACTCTGAGAACGAGTATATGTCATTCAATACAGTTGAACAAGTTTCGCAACGCTTAATGAGCGGTTTATAAGATAAAGTCAACAGGTGGAACTGGTTGGGTAGAGTCAGGTCGTCTCGATGAAATCTATCCCTACACGTTCCACAAACTTCTTTACCAGTCCTTCTTAAAATGTAAGAAAACCCTCGTTGACATTTCGCTTGTTGTTTGAGCAGTAACTCCACCGGTTGGCACAAGGAGCATCCATTATCGGCCATCGGTATCAAGGAAATCTTCAAATCGACTCCTTTATTGTATAGCAGATGTTAATTGTGCGATAGCTATTACTGTAGGCTCGCCGTTAAATATCTCCTGGATTTGTTGTTGAGTCCTTGTCTGTAAGAAACTCACGGAGTGACTAAAGCAAGTCACACATGATCTCACATTTCTAATGTAAGAAAGAATATTATCACACGTGGTGCAAAATTCTAAACGTGAGGTGATCCCTATTACTACACTATGTCTGCGATATTTATAGTAATTTATCGGATTAAAATCAGGATCGTGGATCATGCAATCTTGGCACAACTTATCATATGGGTTATCTTTATGAACATAAATAGTATTTAATGTACAACGGGCTGTATTTAGTAAAATAAGCTTCACTAGAGTTGACATTATTTGTTCTTTATTTCCATCTTTAAATGTTAATATGATGTAATCTAATAATTAATTAATAGTAATTAAAATATACATGAAATATATGTATATATATATATGTTTATGTCTCTAATCTATTGAAACACGAAATGCACCACCCTCTGGGTGTTCAGTATAATTCCTCAATCTTAATTTAAGTACATGGTATATTAAACTAACCACTGTCTTAAGGATGATTCTTACACCATGCCTATATACACCTGTTATCTCTATATTATAACGGACAGAAGTGTATAGCGGATATGGTTGCTGCTGTATATCATTGAAGAAACATTTTAATTCATGCTTGTCTAGGGATGACAAGAAATTATTCATTCGATACTGACAAGAGCGACATTCATTTAGACGTCGGATATGTCCCGTGATTCTATTACAGATGCAACACTTATATTCCTGTTCTAATTTAGATAAATGTATGCTAACTATTAAGTTGTGTCTTAATTTTAAGATTAAGTCTTGTCTGGCCGCGTTAGGAAGATGTGCCAGACATTCGTAACAGACTTTGTTCGATTGACCGTTACGAACTTGAAAATAATAGGCCTTAACACAATATAGAATCTTCTTGAAGAAAATGTTTTGTATATCTATCTTATATCGCGGAAAGATTTCAATACTGGGACGATGTCGTTCGTTTATATGTATTTGATGCGACATCTAAAGAGAAAATTCATGGTTTATTTAATACTCGGTATAGGTAAGTGGAGGAACAAAAGATTTATTAAGTGATATGATGTCTTAGTCTTACCTTGATATCAAAATCTTAATCCTTTTCCTTCGCTAGAGCCAAATTTAGATTTGGTCTGCGATATAATGTATTTCTTTCTTTGAAGAAATTATCTAAGATAATAGTGATTAAAACAATATTAGTTTGACAATGTAATATTATTATTGATTTTCTCTGTGTCCATTAATTGTTTCTGGTAATGGAGAAAATGTATGTAATGTATATACATGTATGTATACTCTTTCAATAGTTTACGCGCGTGATATTTAATTCCGCTTCGTCGTGTCTTGGATTTAGACATAGGAATGGATTATCATAGAAGGATGTTGGTCGATATGATCCGTTGATAAATGTGCGGCTGACCGCACCAAATATTACAGATCTGTGTCTCGATAGTCCACGTGCGGCTGTCCGCACAGCAGATTCTCTAAACACGTGCTTACTTCCAACGGAGTACGAAGGAATTCGTGAAGGGTCAGGTAAGTGTCGGATAGTTGGAAAACTTTTGACACTGACTGTATTTTCCACGGTCACGAAAAACTTTTATTACAGACTGTACCGTTCAGTCACTATCAGGTATGCGGATGGATAGAGAAATTGACAGACCGACCGGTAACCGTAATCTCTATTTGCGATAACTAAAATCTTAATAAGATAAACGCGCACTGATTCGAAGTCAATCTTCACTCACTTGAAATAAAATTATTAAAATAATATTCTCATTAGTATTTTAATATAGAGTGATAATATATTTATTCAAATAAGTATAGTATATGAGTATAATATATATGTGGGTATCAGTATAAATGTGTGTGGTATAACATATGTTTTATATTGAATATTCTTAAGTAATTATAGAATAATAATAATTAAATATGCAAGTTAAATATGAGTACATATAAGCATATAATGTATTACATAAAATATCAATGTATTCGTAACAATGTTAATAACGTATATAATGGTATTAACAAAATGCAAAATAATAATAATATGATCTATTATTTCCATCAAATCGTATTCCTTGAATCGTTTCAATTCTCTTAGTCAATTATATTTAATTCCGTTCTGTTTCAATATGTTTCAACTCTCTTAGTCAATTATATTTAATTCCGTTCAGTTTCAATATGTCTCAATTGGACATTAAGTTAATTAATTCTTTGTAAGACTTACGTTTTCCTTCCTGTCTTCAAAGTTATTTTCTTAGTACTCTTCCGTACTTTTTCTTCAGCTGCACAAGCACTGACTTCATTACTTTTGCTCAAAGGCTTTTACGAGTTACTACTATTCAATTTGAGAATTCACGTAGTACTACTAATTTCACGAGTTACTAGTTTTTGTCTGAACATCTACCTAGCACTTTAGTAACTGTTTTAACTAGAACTAGAACTGACTAAAATGTGCCGGGGCACGCGTATATATGGGCCTTTGCCCACTCGTTCAGTGGAGGGGTGTTACGCTTGGCTTACAATGATTGGATTAAAGTTTCAATGATGGGAGAGTCTCCGCCTCCTATCTCGTTGGGATTCTCCAATGAGCGGTTGAAGGTGTATTGGAAGGGGCTCCTATCGCTTATCTGCATATTAGTTACATAGGCACTTGTTATCTCTTGAGTCACTGGTAGGGACATTTGCACCGCCTCCGATGACTACATGTTCTTATCTTCTTCGGTACTTCCCTGTCATATCTTATCCTCTTGCTGTTATCTTTATCAGCTCTGATAAGTTTATCTTCTAATAACTTTCTTCGGCTTATCCTTATCTCTTGATAAGGTTATCTTCTAATAACTTTCCTCGTCTTATCTTTATCTCTTGAAATATATATTATCTCTGATGATAGGCGAGTGGAGTGGGATGGTGAGTCGCCATCGCGTCGCCTCCTACGTCACCTTCTAATAACTTTCCTCTTATTATCTCTTCATATGTCTAGCCATCGCGTCGCCTCCTACGTCACCTTCTAATAACTTTCCTCTTATTATCTCTTCATATGTCTAGCCATCGCGTCGCCTCTTGCTCCTTTGGCGGCTTGCGAATGGGATGAGTAAGTGCGTCAGTTTTCTTGATATCTCCCGACGACTTTTATATTATCTCTTCCTTTCGTTCTTATCTTTCATAAATTATATTTCCTGCCTGTAGCGGCATCCAAGTGGAGTGAGTTACCTTCGCATCGGAGAGGATTCACGTCTCCTCCACTTTATTTTATTATAACAGCCTCGGGCCCAATTATTATTTCTTATATTTCCTTTTATTATTTCTTTAATAAAAGTGATTATAGCGGCCTCGGGCCCAATGTGTGAATATCTGTCGGTGTTTCTCGCCACCGATTGATACTCAACTTTTGTAACCAAATACCTTTTAACGTTTCTCGCCATTAATTGATATTTAGTCTTATCGATGTCTGATAAGTAGCTTGCCAGCGTTTCTCGCCACTGACTCATGAATATCTTTCAGCGTTTCTCGCCACTGATTGATACTCGCAGCTACTTTACTTAGCAAATATTCGTCAGCGTTTCTCGCCACCGACTCGTATCTACTATTAATTTGACTATTTATGCCGAGTAAATTCCTAAGCAATTTAATCGCAATTTTAGTCAAGTGTGATGTTCTGTCAATATACTTTATTTCAATTTATCTTCCTCTTATTGATTTATCGACTAATTGAGATATAGTTACTGATAGTTTTTTCTTTTTATTTTATTTTATGTATTTCTCTTTTAAATTTTCTTTGATAAGTCGATGAAGTTTGGGGCCTTTTATGCCTTGCCAAATAAGCCGTTCTATTTTTCTGTAAGAGTTTCTCCTCTAAACGGGTATTGTCTGAATTTTAATTGAATATATTTTAGCAAATTTATTATTCGTAAGTCGTAAAAAGAATAAATGATGAATTTGATAATAATCATATTATTTTACAAAAATAATTATTGTAAAAATCTTATCTTAAGATTTTTCAAAATTTTCATCATTAACTGGTTAATGAAAATTTAGCGGGACGTTACAATAATATATTTTTATATGTTATATGTTATAATATATTGTAATGTTACAATTAGGTTAAAAGAGGTTAAAATAGGTTAAAATAGGTTAAACTAGGTTAAAATAGGTTAAACTAGGTTAAACTAGGTTCCCTCTCGTCGTGCGCCACCTTGTCGTGGTGAGAGGGCTCACCGGGGGGATACCTGAAAGGGTGTTCCCGCGGTGCTAAGAGCGCACAGTTCCTCCGCTGGGGGAAACAAGAGGAGCCCAGCGACTCCTTAGGGACTTGTCCCAATCGCTGGTAGGAGACGGGGACTCTGACTTCAAACCCCCGGTGGCAGGGCACCGTTAGGGGGAGATTTCTATCTCCCCTCCATGCACGGGCGGCCAGGCTCGTTAGCCCAGTGGGGCGGCTGGCCAGGGGGGTGCTCCCCCCGTGGTTGAGGCCTGTCTTGGCCGGGGCTGCTGCTCCGGCGGGACGGGTCTCTGGTGGGGTCACTTCGGTGGCCCTGTCTAAAGGGAAGGGATGTGGATGCCGGTTCCCTCTGTGTCTCGGGCGGATGTCCTTTTTAGGACATGCCGTCTGGCATGGAGGGAAAGCGGAGTCCCACAAGGGAAGAGCCCTCCCTCTCCGGCCAAACGACGCGTGGACGTGGTCCTCGCGTACGCGGCCGTGAAGGAGGGTGCGGGCCGGCGATGTCCTGGAACTCCACCGGGCTCGTCGGGCCGTGGCCGTTCCCCGAGCCGCTCGGACGTTTCCGAGGCAGGGTCGGAGACGGCGGTGAAGCCGAGTCGGTCTCTAGGAGCGTAGCCCGAGGAGTCCAACTCGGAACGCACCAAGCCCGGTGCGGCGGTGGATGGAAACCACATAAAAAAAACCCGGGTAGGCTGGGCTCGTTAGCCGTGGAGTAGGCAACCGGCCTAAGGGTGGAGGGCCCTGAGAAAACCCTCTCGAGGAAGACAACCTCGTTAAAAAATTACATTCTATGGTAACGAAATGTTTCGCAAGGGATTTTTGTTACGGTCCCAGGGTGATCGGACACCCAGGGATTCGGCGGGGGGGGCTATCGTCCCAGGTGCCCCCTCGTCGACGGCGTCCGCAGTAGCGGCGCCGGAATCCGGCGATGGGCTTCCGGTGGAGTTGACTCCGAGCTCCACCGGTGAACGTGCTATCGGTGAGGTAGCGCAGGGGCTGGCTGACTCTTCGGAGTCAACCTTCCAGTGCTTCCGCAAGGAAGACTGGCTAGGTGTCGCCCGCGCCGCGGACGAGTTCATGAGGCTGATGCCTCGATGTCCTCCAACTTTGGAGGTCGATGGGGACGAGGAAGTGAGCTGGCAGCTCAGCTTCGTCCCCAAGTACTGGGGGGTTGCCCTCCAGTACCTGATGGAGGCGCTAGAGAAGGGGGGTCCCTTCCCGGGCGAGCTGATTAACAGCCTCGAGAAATCTCTCGAGACTGAGCGAGCCCGGGCTAGGGAGCCCCTCTTCGCAAAAATGGTGGGCAAGTACCAACTGTCCAACCTTCTTGAGGAGAAGGTCCGGGGAGGAGCCAACCGCAAACCTGCGGAGCCCTCCTCTCCGGCACCAGACGCCCCCTCGACCTCGTCGACGGCTGCCGCCGACGAGCCAATCGAGATCGAAGAGGAGGAAGAGGTAGGGGAGGCAGCAGCCCCCCCCGCACCAAATCCAGGGGAGTTCCCGCTGGAGCGCAGTCGAGGCAGGCCCCGTCTCGATGGACAGGGCCCTTACAAGCCTCCGTCCATCTCCATTGAGGAGATGGCGCAGCGCCAAGAGGATGGCATCCCCCAGCCTTGGGAGAGACTGGGGGATGTCAGGAAGAAGAGAGAGAGGTCCCCGAGGGCCTCAAGAAAAATCTACGTCCTCACTGATAGTGAGGACGATGACAATGAGGCGCCCCTGCGACTGACCCGCCCACCGAGATTCACGGCGCCGCAGCGGCAAGATGTCGACTTGTTCCTGCGGGACATTCTCGACAGGTCTCCGATGGCAGCGGCTTCGGAGGCCGCCGCGCTGGCGGACGAGATCGAGGCGATCCGCTCCAAGTCCACCTCTATCAGGGGGGACTGGAGCGGTCGCCTCAAGAAAGACAGCTATCTCCTCAAGGAGATAGTTCTGGCTTTTGGCCAACGGTTGGCGGACTCTGGGGGCGGGGAACTATCCCGCCTCCAGAGAGAGTTGGAGACTCTCCGGGAGGAGGTAATAGTCCTCCGGAGAGAGAAGGAGGAGATGCGGCGGGAGATGAGAACATCTAGGTGGTCTCCCTCTCCCCCCAGCGTACACCCCCCCGTCCCGGACCCCTCTGGCACTCAGCCAGAGGCAACTGGGGCGGAGGTGGACAGGGTGCATTTGGCCCTCCCCCCCCAGTCAGGCGACTGGGGGATGGAAATAGGGGAACCTTCGGGCGGGGGGGACTTGTCGCCCCCTCGTCCCCCCAGGGCCCCCTCTCCTCCTCCTCCTCTTCCTCCGGGGATTACCCCGGCAATGAGGGAGATGCTGGAGGGAGTCGCCACCATATTTAAAGATGGCATGGCGAGAATGTCGGCGGTCCTCTCGTCACTAAACGAGAGAGTCGCCGACCTCGAGGCGGCGCGCGCGCCGTCGAAGCAGCGCCCCTCCCAACCCCCTCCTCAACCGCGGCCCCCGACTTCGGGCGCCGTCTCGAGGAGTGCGAAAAGGAGGGAGTCACGCAAAAGGCGGGCCGCCAGATTGGCGGACCCACCTCTGGGGACCCCGGCTGACGGGGGACCGGACTCGGGGGCGGGGGTGTCAGTTCCCCCCGTCTCGGCCCTGGCTCCCTCATACGCCGAAGCGACGAGGAGCAAGAGGGGGGGCAAGTCCAAGCCAGCCCCTCCACCGCCGACTGATGGGAAGGCCAAGGCCCCCACAGAGGCGGTGAAGAAAAGGGAGGCCCTGCAGAGGGCCAAGAGGCGGCTGCCCAAGACGGCGGCCGTTATGATCTCGGTTCCTCCGACGGCCTCCCTTTCGGAGGTAATGAGTAAAGCCAAGTCCTCCATTAAACTGGAGGACTTGGACATCAAGGGTGTCCGCGCGCGGACGACACTCGCGGGGAATTTCCTCATCGCCATCCCTGGCGTGGGTGCAGAGGCCAAGGCCGACGCCCTCGCCAGGGAGATGAGGAAACATGTCGGGGACGAGGCGAAGATATCTCGTCCCTGTACTTATTCCGAACTTCGCCTCCGCAGTGTCGAGATGTTCGCCACGGCGGAGGACATCGCAGCCGCCATTGCCACGCATGGCGGCTGCCAGAAGGAAGATGTGCGGGTAGGCCCACTGCGCCCCCCGCGAGGAGGTAATAGGGTGGTCTGGGTGAGGTGCCCCTCCAGGGCCGCGATGAAGATCGCGGCGCTACAGGGGCTACAAATAATCTGGGCCACCGCTAAGGCTGACCTGCTCCCAGCCAGACCAACCCGGTGTTACCGGTGCCTGGCTAGGGGGCACACGCAGCAGCAATGCCCGTCCAAAGTGGACAGGACACGCTGCTGCTTCAACTGCGGTGGGGAGGGCCACGGTGCGGGCACCTGCAAAGCCCCGCCGAGGTGCCCCGTATGCGCCGACCGCGGTAAAGAGTCCGGGCACCGGGCGGGGGCACAAGAGTGCCCTCGAGTACCCCCGGTCGCCTCGACGGCCAAAGGGGCCGCGGGCTCCTCGGCGCCATTCCGGGCCCCGGCAAGCCGGGCCCCCCGGACGGCCCGGGAGTCCTCGGCAAGAATCCGAGGGGTGCCCCGACCAAGTAGGCCGGGGTCGCCTGCGGAAACGGCCTCGGTGATGTCGGATCTCTCGACACACACCGAGGCCGGGGAGAAGCGCCCTCGACCGGCGGAGGGGTCGGACTCCGATCAGGCCCAACAACTGCCGGCCAAAAAGAGAGCCGGAAGGAGCGAGACTGGGGCGGGCCGCAAGCCAGGGCCCAGGTCCCGCACCACGTCCCGTAGTCGGGACAGATCCCCCCTGACGCTGTCTCAGCGTCGGGAAGAGGAGGATCTCTCCGACTAGGGGGCCCAGGGCCCCTGAGAAAGATAAGAAGGGAGAGGAGGAGGAGGACTCTCCCCCTCCAAGATTAGACGAGAGACCTGTAGAAGGTCTCTTTTAGGAGATGTTCCCTCGAGGGACTCGCCTGGTGGTCGGGGTGAAGTATACCGATGGTTTTCCGCCCCGGCCATCACAAGGCTGGTAAGCCTTTTGTCAGGGGGGTGGGTTTTAGTTGGTAGGCACCGGTTTCCAAAGCTAAATAGCAAAGAAACCGGTGAATCCAACACTACCCCGGCGCCGGGACAGTCAGACTGCCCCATTGCACGCGCTGGGGTGTCTTTCGAAGATTTCCCACCCCCTGGGGGGCCTTTAAAGACCCCCCCAATCAAAAAAAAAAAAAAAAAGGTTAAACTAGGTTAAACTACGTTAAAATAGGTTAAAAAAGGTTGAAGCAAACCAATAAGCGTTCTGCTCTTCTTTCAAAAACTACTTATCGCACGCAATTTTGCTATAGGAAAAAGTTGTTTCTTTTAGCCTAATGTATCACGCCTTGCATTCCGTGGGTGCAAATTTAGGAAAACTCTGATTAATATATTTTTATATGTTATATGTTATAATATATTGTAATGTTACAATTAGATTAAAATAGGTTAAAAGAGGTTAAAATAGGTTAATATAGGTTAAACTAGGTTAAAAGAGGTTAAACTAGGTTAAAATAGGTTAAAAGAGGTTGAAGCAAACCAATAAGCGTTCTGCTCTTCTTTCAAAAACTACTTATCGCACGCAATTTTGCTATAGGAAAAAGTTGTTTCTTTTAGCCTAATGTATCACGCCTTGCATTCCGTGGGTGCAAATTTAGGGAAACTCTAAATAATATATTTTAATATGTTATATGTTATAATATATTGTAATGTTACAATTAGGTTAAAATAGGTTAAAATAGGTTAAATTAGGTCAAAATAGGTTAAACTAGGTTAAACTAGGTAAACTAGGTTAAAATAGGTTAAATTAGGTTAAAATAGGTTAAAATAGGTTAAAAGAGGTTAATCTAGGTTAAAATAGGTTAAACTAGGTTAAAATAGGTTAAACAAGGATAAAATAGGTTATAATAGGTTAAATTAGGTTAAAATAGGTTAAATTAGGTTAAAATAGGTTAAAATAGGTTAAATTAGGTTAAAAGCAACACGCCGCTCGTGGACTTAGTCCCCCTAAATATTTTTGGAATATGAATTTTTGAGTTAATATTTATGTTTTTAAATAAAAAAAAATTATCAATAATTTTTTCATTTATAATTTTAATGAAAGTTTTTATTGGATTTTTTTGTTCATGAAAATTAATTGTATATAATTTTTTTTTTTTGAGGTAAAACTGATTCTGACATTTTTAAAAATTATTTATTGGAGTATTATTCCAGAATAATTGGAAGTAAAGTTTTATTTAATATTATATATATTATTAATTTTTTTGCTTTTATTGATTTATTTTTTTTGATTATTTTATGGAATTAAATCTTTTAATATAAATTCAATAATATATTATAAAAATAATTATTTAATAAAAATTTTTGATTATTTAATTATTCATATAATATATTATTAAATTTATATTATAATATTTAAATCTATAAAAAAATAAAAAAAAAATAAAAAAAAAAATCAATAAGAGCAAAAAAATAAATAATATATATAATATTAAATAAAACTCAGCTTCCAATTATTCTGAAATAATACCCCAATAAATAATTTTTAAAATTAAATTTTACCATTAACGTATAAAAAAATAAATATCGATACCATAAAAAAATATTTGGAACCGGGATTCGTTTTACTAACAAGCAATCATTACAGCAAAACTTTTATCATTACTCCTTCTCCGATAAAATACAGAGCAATATATTCTCGATACTTTAAAACGAGCAACAAATTCAATTTCTTATATATTTCGATAGTACAGAGTCTGTAGATTAATTTGGTACCAAAAACATACGAGCAACAAATTATTTCAACTAATTATAACGTTTTTAATCCGCGCCGTATCAATCCGCGACGACAGTGTCGCTTCTCGATACTTTAAAACGAGCAACAAATTCAATTTCTTATATATTTCGATAGTACAGAGCCTGTAAATTAATTTGGTACCAATCACATACGAAAAACAAATTATTTCAATTAATTATAACGTTTTAATCCGCGCCGTATCAATCCGCTACGACAAAGTGTCGCTTCTCGATACTTTAAGACGAGCAAGAAATTCAGTTTCTTATTTTTTTGAATAGTATATTGTTCATAAATTAATTTGAGACCAGAAACATACGAAGAACAAATTATTTCAACTAATTATAACGTTTTTAATCCGCGCCGTATCAATCCGCGACGACAGTGTCGCTTCTCGATACTTTAAAACGAGCAACAAATTCATTTTCCTATATATTTCGATAGTACAGAGTCTGTAAATTAATTTGGTACCAAAAACATACGAGCAACAAATTATTTCAACTAATTATAACGTTTTTAATTCGCGCCGTATCAATCCGCGACGACAGTGTCGCATCTCGATACTTTAAAACGAGCAACAAATTCAATTTCTTATATATTTCGATAGTACAGAGCCTGTAAATTAATTTGGTACCAAAAACATACAAGCAACAAATTTTTTTAACTAATTATAACGTTTTTAATTCGCGCCATATCAATCCGCGACGACAGTGTCGCTTCTCGATACTTTAAAACGAGCAACAAATTCAATTTCTTATATATTTCGATATTACAGAGTCTGGAAATTAATTTGGTACCAATCACATACGAAAAACAAATTATTTCAATTAATTATAACTTCTTAATCCGCGCCGTATCAATCGGCGACGACAAAGTGTCGCTTCGCGATACTTTAAGACGAGCAACAAATTCAGTTTCTTATTTTTTTGCATAGTATGTTGTTCATAAATTAATTTGAGACCAGAAACATTCAAAGAACAAATTATTTCAACTAATTATAACGTTTTTAATCCGCGCCGTATCAATCCGCGACGACAGTGTCGCTTCTCGATACTTTAAAACGAGCAACAAATTCATTTTCCTATATATTTCGATAGTACAGAGTCTGTAAATTAATTTGGTACCAAAAACATACGAGCAACAAATTATTTCAACTAATTATAACGTTTTTAATTCGCGCCGTATCAATCCGCGACGACAGTGTCGCTTCTCGATACTTTAAAACGAGCAACAAATTCAATTTCTTATATATTTCGATAGTACAGAGCCTGTAAATTAATTTGGTACCAAAAACATACAAGCAACAAATTTTTTTAACTAATTATAACGTTTTTAATTCGCGCCATATCAATCCGCGACGACAGTGTCGCTTCTCGATACTTTAAAACGAGCAACAAATTCAATTTCTTATATATTTCGATAGTACAGAGTCTGTAAATTAATTTGGTACCAATCACATACGAAAAACAAATTATTTCAATTAATTATAACGTTTTAATCCGCGCCGTATCAATCCGCTACGACAAAGTGTCGCTTCTCGATACTTTAAGACGAGCAAGAAATTCAGTTTCTTATTTTTTTGAATAGTATATTGTTCATAAATTAATTTGAGACCAGAAACATACGAAGAACAAATTATTTCAACTAATTATAACGTTTTTAATCCGCGCCGTATCAATCCGCGACGACAGTGTCGCTTCTCGATACTTTAAAACAAGCAACAAATTTAATTTCTTATATATTTCGATAGTACAAAGTCTGCAAATTAATTTGGTACCAAAAACATACGAGCAACAAATTATTTCAACTAATTATAACGTTTTTAATCCGCGCCATATCAATCCGCGACGACAGTGTCGCTTCTCGATAATTTAAAACGAGCAACAAATTTAATTTCTTATATATTTCGATAGTACAGAGCCTGTAAATTAATTTGGTACCAAGCACATACGAACAACAAATTATTTCAATTAATTATAACGTTTTAATCCGCGCCGTATCAATCGGCGACGACAAAGTGTCGCTTCTCGATACTTTAAAACGAGCAACAAATTCATTTTCCTATATATTTCGATAGTACAGAGTCTGTAAATTAATTTGGTACCAAAAACATACGAGCAACAAATTATTTCAACTAATTATAACGTTTTTAATTCGCGCCGTATCAATCCGCGACGAAAGTGTCGCTTCTCGATACTTTAAAACGAGCAACAAATTCAATTTCTTATATATTTCGATAGTTCAGAGTCTGTAAATTAATTTGGTACCAATCACATACGAAAAACAAATTATTTCAATTAATTATAACGTTTTAATCCGCGCCGTATCAATCTGCTACGACAAAATGTCGCTTCTCGATACTTTAAGACGAGCAAGAAATTCAGTTTCTTATTTTCTTGAATAGTATATTGTTCATAAATTAATTTGAGATCAAAAACATACGAAGAACAAATTATTTCAACTAATTATAACGTTTTTAATCCGCGCCGTATCAATCCGCGACGACAGTGTCGCTTCTCGATACTTTAAAACGAGCAACAAATTCATTTTCCTATATATTTCGATAGTACAGAGTCTGTAAATTAATTTGGTACCAAAAACATACGAGCAACAAATTATTTCAACTAATTATAACGTTTTTAATCCGCGCCGTATCAATCCGCGACGACAGTGTCGCTTCTCGATACTTTAAAACGAGCAACAAATTTAATTTCTTATATATTTCGATAGTACAAAGTCTGCAAATTAATTTGGTACCAAAAACATACGAGCAACAAATTATTTCAACTAATTATAACGTTTTTAATCCGCGCCATATCAATCCGCGACGACAGTGTCGCTTCTCGATAATTTAAAACGAGCAACAAATTTAATTTCTTATATATTTCGATAGTACAGAGCCTGTAAATTAATTTGGTACCAAGCACATACGAACAACAAATTATTTCAATTAATTATAACGTTTTAATCCGCGCCGTATCAATCGGCGACGACAAAGTGTCGCTTCGCGATACTTTAAAACGAGCAACAAATTCAATTTTTTATATATTTCGATAGTACAGAGCCTGTAAATTAATTTGGTACCATAAACATACAAGCAACAAATTTTTTTAACTAATTATAACGTTTTTAATTCGCGCCATATCAATCCGCGACGACAGTGTCGCTTCTCGATACTTTAAAACGAGCAACAAATTCAATTTCTTATATATTTCGATATTACAGAGTCTGGAAATTAATTTGGTACCAATCACATACGAAAAACAAATTATTTCAATTAGTTATAACTTCTTAATCCGCGCCGTATCAATCGGCGACGACAAAGTGTCGCTTCGCGATACTTTAAGACGAGCAACAAATTCAGTTTCTTATTTTTTTGCATAGTATGTTGTTCATAAATTAATTTGAGACCAGAAACATTCAAAGAACAAATTATTTCAACTAATTATAACGTTTTTAATCCGCGCCGTATCAATCCGCGACGACAGTGTCGCTTCTCGATACTTTAAAACGAGCAACAAATTCATTTTCCTATATATTTCGATAGTACAGAGTCTGTAAATTAATTTGGTACCAAAAACATACGAGCAACAAATTATTTCAACTAATTATAACGTTTTTAATTCGCGCCGTATCAATCCGCGACGACAGTGTCGCTTCTCGATACTTTAAAACGAGCAACAAATTCAATTTCTTATATATTTCGATAGTACAGAGCCTGTAAATTAATTTGGTACCAAAAACATACAAGCAACAAATTTTTTTAACTAATTATAACGTTTTTAATTCGCGCCATATCAATCCGCGACGACAGTGTCGCTTCTCGATACTTTAAAACGAGCAACAAATTCAATTTCTTATATATTTCGATATTACAGAGTCTGGAAATTAATTTGGTACCAATCACATACGAAAAACAAATTATTTCAATTAATTATAACTTCTTAATTCGCGCCGTATCAATCGGCGACGACAAAGTGTCGCTTCGCGATACTTTAAGACGAGCAACAAATTCAGTTTCTTATTTTTTTGCATAGTATGTTGTTCATAAATTAATTTGAGACCAGAAACATTCAAAGAACAAATTATTTCAACTAATTATAACGTTTTTAATCCGCGCCGTATCAATCCGCGACGACAGTGTCGCTTCTCGATACTTTAAAACGAGCAACAAATTCATTTTCCTATATATTTCGATAGTACAGAGTCTGTAAATTAATTTGGTACCAAAAACATACGAGCAACAAATTATTTCAACTAATTATAACGTTTTTAATTCGCGCCGTATCAATCCGCGACGACAGTGTCGCTTCTCGATACTTTAAAACGAGCAACAAATTCATTTTCCTATATATTTCGATAGTACAGAGTCTGTAAATTAATTTGGTACCAAAAACATACGAGCAACAAATTATTTCAACTAATTATAACGTTTTTAATTCGCGCCGTATCAATCCGCGACGACAGTGTCGCATCTCGATACTTTAAAACGAGCAACAAATTCAATTTCTTATATATTTCGATAGTACAGAGCCTGTAAATTAATTTGGTACCAAAAACATACAAGCAACAAATTTTTTTAACTAATTATAACGTTTTTAATTCGCGCCATATCAATCCGCGACGACAGTGTCGCTTCTCGATACTTTAAAACGAGCAACAAATTCAATTTCTTATATATTTCGATATTACAGAGTCTGGAAATTAATTTGGTACCAATCACATACGAAAAACAAATTATTTCAATTAATTATAACTTCTTAATCCGCGCCGTATCAATCGGCGACGACAAAGTGTCGCTTCGCGATACTTTAAGACGAGCAACAAATTCAGTTTCTTATTTTTTTGCATAGTATGTTGTTCATAAATTAATTTGAGACCAGAAACATTCAAAGAACAAATTATTTCAACTAATTATAACGTTTTTAATCCGCGCCGTATCAATCCGCGACGACAGTGTCGCTTCTCGATACTTTAAAACGAGCAACAAATTCATTTTCCTATATATTTCGATAGTACAGAGTCTGTAAATTAATTTGGTACCAAAAACATACGAGCAACAAATTATTTCAACTAATTATAACGTTTTTAATTCGCGCCGTATCAATCCGCGACGACAGTGTCGCTTCTCGATACTTTAAAACGAGCAACAAATTCAATTTCTTATATATTTCGATAGTACAGAGCCTGTAAATTAATTTGGTACCAAAAACATACAAGCAACAAATTTTTTTAACTAATTATAACGTTTTTAATTCGCGCCATATCAATCCGCGACGACAGTGTCGCTTCTCGATACTTTAAAACGAGCAACAAATTCAATTTCTTATATATTTCGATAGTACAGAGTCTGTAAATTAATTTGGTACCAATCACATACGAAAAACAAATTATTTCAATTAATTATAACGTTTTAATCCGCGCCGTATCAATCCGCTACGACAAAGTGTCGCTTCTCGATACTTTAAGACGAGCAAGAAATTCAGTTTCTTATTTTTTTGAATAGTATATTGTTCATAAATTAATTTGAGACCAGAAACATACGAAGAACAAATTATTTCAACTAATTATAACGTTTTTAATCCGCGCCGTATCAATCCGCGACGACAGTGTCGCTTCTCGATACTTTAAAACAAGCAACAAATTTAATTTCTTATATATTTCGATAGTACAAAGTCTGCAAATTAATTTGGTACCAAAAACATACGAGCAACAAATTATTTCAACTAATTATAACGTTTTTAATCCGCGCCATATCAATCCGCGACGACAGTGTCGCTTCTCGATAATTTAAAACGAGCAACAAATTTAATTTCTTATATATTTCGATAGTACAGAGCCTGTAAATTAATTTGGTACCAAGCACATACGAACAACAAATTATTTCAATTAATTATAACGTTTTAATCCGCGCCGTATCAATCGGCGACGACAAAGTGTCGCTTCTCGATACTTTAAAACGAGCAACAAATTCATTTTCCTATATATTTCGATAGTACAGAGTCTGTAAATTAATTTGGTACCAAAAACATACGAGCAACAAATTATTTCAACTAATTATAACGTTTTTAATTCGCGCCGTATCAATCCGCGACGAAAGTGTCGCTTCTCGATACTTTAAAACGAGCAACAAATTCAATTTCTTATATATTTCGATAGTTCAGAGTCTGTAAATTAATTTGGTACCAATCACATACGAAAAACAAATTATTTCAATTAATTATAACGTTTTAATCCGCGCCGTATCAATCTGCTACGACAAAATGTCGCTTCTCGATACTTTAAGACGAGCAAGAAATTCAGTTTCTTATTTTCTTGAATAGTATATTGTTCATAAATTAATTTGAGATCAAAAACATACGAAGAACAAATTATTTCAACTAATTATAACGTTTTTAATCCGCGCCGTATCAATCCGCGACGACAGTGTCGCTTCTCGATACTTTAAAACGAGCAACAAATTCATTTTCCTATATATTTCGATAGTACAGAGTCTGTAAATTAATTTGGTACCAAAAACATACGAGCAACAAATTATTTCAACTAATTATAACGTTTTTAATCCGCGCCGTATCAATCCGCGACGACAGTGTCGCTTCTCGATACTTTAAAACGAGCAACAAATTTAATTTCTTATATATTTCGATAGTACAAAGTCTGCAAATTAATTTGGTACCAAAAACATACGAGCAACAAATTATTTCAACTAATTATAACGTTTTTAATCCGCGCCATATCAATCCGCGACGACAGTGTCGCTTCTCGATAATTTAAAACGAGCAACAAATTTAATTTCTTATATATTTCGATAGTACAGAGCCTGTAAATTAATTTGGTACCAAGCACATACGAACAACAAATTATTTCAATTAATTATAACGTTTTAATCCGCGCCGTATCAATCGGCGACGACAAAGTGTCGCTTCGCGATACTTTAAAACGAGCAACAAATTCAATTTTTTATATATTTCGATAGTACAGAGCCTGTAAATTAATTTGGTACCATAAACATACAAGCAACAAATTTTTTTAACTAATTATAACGTTTTTAATTCGCGCCATATCAATCCGCGACGACAGTGTCGCTTCTCGATACTTTAAAACGAGCAACAAATTCAATTTCTTATATATTTCGATATTACAGAGTCTGGAAATTAATTTGGAAACCAATCACATACGAAAAACAAATTATTTCAATTAGTTATAACTTCTTAATCCGCGCCGTATCAATCGGCGACGACAAAGTGTCGCTTCGCGATACTTTAAGACGAGCAACAAATTCAGTTTCTTATTTTTTTGCATAGTATGTTGTTCATAAATTAATTTGAGACCAGAAACATTCAAAGAACAAATTATTTCAACTAATTATAACGTTTTTAATCCGCGCCGTATCAATCCGCGACGACAGTGTCGCTTCTCGATACTTTAAAACGAGCAACAAATTCATTTTCCTATATATTTCGATAGTACAGAGTCTGTAAATTAATTTGGTACCAAAAACATACGAGCAACAAATTATTTCAACTAATTATAACGTTTTTAATTCGCGCCGTATCAATCCGCGACGACAGTGTCGCTTCTCGATACTTTAAAACGAGCAACAAATTCAATTTCTTATATATTTCGATAGTACAGAGCCTGTAAATTAATTTGGTACCAAAAACATACAAGCAACAAATTTTTTTAACTAATTATAACGTTTTTAATTCGCGCCATATCAATCCGCGACGACAGTGTCGCTTCTCGATACTTTAAAACGAGCAACAAATTCAATTTCTTATATATTTCGATAGTACAGAGTCTGTAAATTAATTTGGTACCAATCACATACGAAAAACAAATTATTTCAATTAATTATAACGTTTTAATCCGCGCCGTATCAATCCGCTACGACAAAGTGTCGCTTCTCGATACTTTAAGACGAGCAAGAAATTCAGTTTCTTATTTTTTTGAATAGTATATTGTTCATAAATTAATTTGAGACCAGAAACATACGAAGAACAAATTATTTCAACTAATTATAACGTTTTTAATCCGCGCCGTATCAATCCGCGACGACAGTGTCGCTTCTCGATACTTTAAAACAAGCAACAAATTTAATTTCTTATATATTTCGATAGTACAAAGTCTGCAAATTAATTTGGTACCAAAAACATACGAGCAACAAATTATTTCAACTAATTATAACGTTTTTAATCCGCGCCATATCAATCCGCGACGACAGTGTCGCTTCTCGATAATTTAAAACGAGCAACAAATTTAATTTCTTATATATTTCGATAGTACAGAGCCTGTAAATTAATTTGGTACCAAGCACATACGAACAACAAATTATTTCAATTAATTATAACGTTTTAATCCGCGCCGTATCAATCGGCGACGACAAAGTGTCGCTTCTCGATACTTTAAAACGAGCAACAAATTCATTTTCCTATATATTTCGATAGTACAGAGTCTGTAAATTAATTTGGTACCAAAAACATACGAGCAACAAATTATTTCAACTAATTATAACGTTTTTAATTCGCGCCGTATCAATCCGCGACGAAAGTGTCGCTTCTCGATACTTTAAAACGAGCAACAAATTCAATTTCTTATATATTTCGATAGTTCAGAGTCTGTAAATTAATTTGGTACCAATCACATACGAAAAACAAATTATTTCAATTAATTATAACGTTTTAATCCGCGCCGTATCAATCTGCTACGACAAAATGTCGCTTCTCGATACTTTAAGACGAGCAAGAAATTCAGTTTCTTATTTTCTTGAATAGTATATTGTTCATAAATTAATTTGAGATCAAAAACATACGAAGAACAAATTATTTCAACTAATTATAACGTTTTTAATCCGCGCCGTATCAATCCGCGACGACAGTGTCGCTTCTCGATACTTTAAAACGAGCAACAAATTCATTTTCCTATATATTTCGATAGTACAGAGTCTGTAAATTAATTTGGTACCAAAAACATACGAGCAACAAATTATTTCAACTAATTATAACGTTTTTAATCCGCGCCGTATCAATCCGCGACGACAGTGTCGCTTCTCGATACTTTAAAACGAGCAACAAATTTAATTTCTTATATATTTCGATAGTACAAAGTCTGCAAATTAATTTGGTACCAAAAACATACGAGCAACAAATTATTTCAACTAATTATAACGTTTTTAATCCGCGCCATATCAATCCGCGACGACAGTGTCGCTTCTCGATAATTTAAAACGAGCAACAAATTTAATTTCTTATATATTTCGATAGTACAGAGCCTGTAAATTAATTTGGTACCAAGCACATACGAACAACAAATTATTTCAATTAATTATAACGTTTTAATCCGCGCCGTATCAATCGGCGACGACAAAGTGTCGCTTCGCGATACTTTAAAACGAGCAACAAATTCAATTTTTTATATATTTCGATAGTACAGAGCCTGTAAATTAATTTGGTACCATAAACATACAAGCAACAAATTTTTTTAACTAATTATAACGTTTTTAATTCGCGCCATATCAATCCGCGACGACAGTGTCGCTTCTCGATACTTTAAAACGAGCAACAAATTCAATTTCTTATATATTTCGATATTACAGAGTCTGGAAATTAATTTGGAAACCAATCACATACGAAAAACAAATTATTTCAATTAGTTATAACTTCTTAATCCGCGCCGTATCAATCGGCGACGACAAAGTGTCGCTTCGCGATACTTTAAGACGAGCAACAAATTCAGTTTCTTATTTTTTTGCATAGTATGTTGTTCATAAATTAATTTGAGACCAGAAACATTCAAAGAACAAATTATTTCAACTAATTATAACGTTTTTAATCCGCGCCGTATCAATCCGCGACGACAGTGTCGCTTCTCGATACTTTAAAACGAGCAACAAATTCATTTTCCTATATATTTCGATAGTACAGAGTCTGTAAATTAATTTGGTACCAAAAACATACGAGCAACAAATTATTTCAACTAATTATAACGTTTTTAATTCGCGCCGTATCAATCCGCGACGACAGTGTCGCTTCTCGATACTTTAAAACGAGCAACAAATTCAATTTCTTATATATTTCGATAGTACAGAGCCTGTAAATTAATTTGGTACCAAAAACATACAAGCAACAAATTTTTTTAACTAATTATAACGTTTTTAATTCGCGCCATATCAATCCGCGACGACAGTGTCGCTTCTCGATACTTTAAAACGAGCAACAAATTCAATTTCTTATATATTTCGATATTACAGAGTCTGGAAATTAATTTGGTACCAATCACATACGAAAAACAAATTATTTCAATTAATTATAACTTCTTAATTCGCGCCGTATCAATCGGCGACGACAAAGTGTCGCTTCGCGATACTTTAAGACGAGCAACAAATTCAGTTTCTTATTTTTTTGCATAGTATGTTGTTCATAAATTAATTTGAGACCAGAAACATTCAAAGAACAAATTATTTCAACTAATTATAACGTTTTTAATCCGCGCCGTATCAATCCGCGACGACAGTGTCGCTTCTCGATACTTTAAAACGAGCAACAAATTCATTTTCCTATATATTTCGATAGTACAGAGTCTGTAAATTAATTTGGTACCAAAAACATACGAGCAACAAATTATTTCAACTAATTATAACGTTTTTAATTCGCGCCGTATCAATCCGCGACGACAGTGTCGCTTCTCGATACTTTAAAACGAGCAACAAATTCAATTTCTTATATATTTCGATAGTACAGAGCCTGTAAATTAATTTGGTACCAAAAACATACAAGCAACAAATTTTTTTAACTAATTATAACGTTTTTAATTCGCGCCATATCAATCCGCGACGACAGTGTCGCTTCTCGATACTTTAAAACGAGCAACAAATTCAATTTCTTATATATTTCGATAGTACAGAGCCTGTAAATTAATTTGGTACCAATCACATACGAAAAACAAATTATTTCAATTAATTATAACGTTTTAATCCGCGCCGTATCAATCCGCTACGACAAAGTGTCGCTTCTCGATACTTTAAGACGAGCAAGAAATTCAGTTTCTTATTTTTTTGAATAGTATATTGTTCATAAATTAATTTGAGACCAGAAACATACGAAGAACAAATTATTTCAACTAATTATAACGTTTTTAATCCGCGCCGTATCAATCCGCGACGACAGTGTCGCTTCTCGATACTTTAAAACGAGCAACAAATATATTTTCCTATATATTTCGATAGTACAGAGTCTGTAAATTAATTTGGTACCAAAAACATACGAGCAACAAATTATTTCAACTAATTATAACGTTTTTAATTCGCGCCGTATCAATCCGCGACGACAGTGTCGCTTCTCGATACTTTAAAACGAGCAACAAATTCAATTTCTTATATATTTCGATAGTACAGAGCCTGTAAATTAATTTGGTACCAAAAACATACAAGCAACAAATTTTTTTAACTAATTATAACGTTTTTAATTCGCGCCATATCAATCCGCGACGACAGTGTCGCTTCTCGATACTTTAAAACGAGCAACAAATTCAATTTCTTATATATTTCGATATTACAGAGTCTGGAAATTAATTTGGTACCAATCACATACGAAAAACAAATTATTTCAATTAATTATAACTTCTTAATCCGCGCCGTATCAATCGGCGACGACAAAGTGTCGCTTCGCGATACTTTAAGACGAGCAACAAATTCAGTTTCTTATTTTTTTGCATAGTATGTTGTTCATAAATTAATTTGAGACCAGAAACATTCAAAGAACAAATTATTTCAACTAATTATAACGTTTTTAATCCGCGCCGTATCAATCCGCGACGACAGTGTCGCTTCTCGATACTTTAAAACGAGCAACAAATTCATTTTCCTATATATTTCGATAGTACAGAGTCTGTAAATTAATTTGGTACCAAAAACATACGAGCAACAAATTATTTCAACTAATTATAACGTTTTTAATTCGCGCCGTATCAATCCGCGACGACAGTGTCGCTTCTCGATACTTTAAAACGAGCAACAAATTCAATTTCTTATATATTTCGATAGTACAGAGCCTGTAAATTAATTTGGTACCAAAAACATACAAGCAACAAATTTTTTTAACTAATTATAACGTTTTTAATTCGCGCCATATCAATCCGCGACGACAGTGTCGCTTCTCGATACTTTAAAACGAGCAACAAATTCAATTTCTTATATATTTCGATATTACAGAGTCTGGAAATTAATTTGGTACCAATCACATACGAAAAACAAATTATTTCAATTAATTATAACGTTCTTAATTCGCGCCGTATCAATCGGCGACGACAAAGTGTCGCTTCGCGATACTTTAAGACGAGCAACAAATTCAGTTTCTTATTTTTTTGCATAGTATGTTGTTCATAAATTAATTTGAGACCAGAAACATTCAAAGAACAAATTATTTCAACTAATTATAACGTTTTTAATCCGCGCCGTATCAATCCGCGACGACAGTGTCGCTTCTCGATACTTTAAAACGAGCAACAAATTCATTTTCCTATATATTTCGATAGTACAGAGTCTGTAAATTAATTTGGTACCAAAAACATACGAGCAACAAATTATTTCAACTAATTATAACGTTTTTAATTCGCGCCGTATCAATCCGCGACGACAGTGTCGCTTCTCGATACTTTAAAACGAGCAACAAATTCAATTTCTTATATATTTCGATAGTACAGAGCCTGTAAATTAATTTGGTACCAAAAACATACAAGCAACAAATTTTTTTAACTAATTATAACGTTTTTAATTCGCGCCATATCAATCCGCGACGACAGTGTCGCTTCTCGATACTTTAAAACGAGCAACAAATTCAATTTCTTATATATTTCGATAGTACAGAGCCTGTAAATTAATTTGGTACCAATCACATACGAAAAACAAATTATTTCAATTAATTATAACGTTTTAATCCGCGCCGTATCAATCCGCTACGACAAAGTGTCGCTTCTCGATACTTTAAGACGAGCAAGAAATTCAGTTTCTTATTTTTTTGAATAGTATATTGTTCATAAATTAATTTGAGACCAGAAACATACGAAGAACAAATTATTTCAACTAATTATAACGTTTTTAATCCGCGCCGTATCAATCCGCGACGACAGTGTCGCTTCTCGATACTTTAAAACGAGCAACAAATTCATTTTCCTATATATTTCGATAGTACAGAGTCTGTAAATTAATTTGGTACCAAAAACATACGAGCAACAAATTATTTCAACTAATTATAACGTTTTTAATTCGCGCCGTATCAATCCGCGACGACAGTGTCGCATCTCGATACTTTAAAACGAGCAACAAATTCAATTTCTTATATATTTCGATAGTACAGAGCCTGTAAATTAATTTGGTACCAAAAACATACAAGCAACAAATTTTTTTAACTAATTATAACGTTTTTAATTCGCGCCATATCAATCCGCGACGACAGTGTCGCTTCTCGATACTTTAAAACGAGCAACAAATTCAATTTCTTATATATTTCGATATTACAGAGTCTGGAAATTAATTTGGTACCAATCACATACGAAAAACAAATTATTTCAATTAATTATAACTTCTTAATCCGCGCCGTATCAATCGGCGACGACAAAGTGTCGCTTCGCGATACTTTAAGACGAGCAACAAATTCAGTTTCTTATTTTTTTGCATAGTATGTTGTTCATAAATTAATTTGAGACCAGAAACATTCAAAGAACAAATTATTTCAACTAATTATAACGTTTTTAATCCGCGCCGTATCAATCCGCGACGACAGTGTCGCTTCTCGATACTTTAAAACGAGCAACAAATTCATTTTCCTATATATTTCGATAGTACAGAGTCTGTAAATTAATTTGGTACCAAAAACATACGAGCAACAAATTATTTCAACTAATTATAACGTTTTTAATTCGCGCCGTATCAATCCGCGACGACAGTGTCGCTTCTCGATACTTTAAAACGAGCAACAAATTCAATTTCTTATATATTTCGATAGTACAGAGCCTGTAAATTAATTTGGTACCAAAAACATACAAGCAACAAATTTTTTTAACTAATTATAACGTTTTTAATTCGCGCCATATCAATCCGCGACGACAGTGTCGCTTCTCGATACTTTAAAACGAGCAACAAATTCAATTTCTTATATATTTCGATAGTACAGAGTCTGTAAATTAATTTGGTACCAATCACATACGAAAAACAAATTATTTCAATTAATTATAACGTTCTTAATCCGCGCCGTATCAATCCGCTACGACAAAGTGTCGCTTCTCGATACTTTAAGACGAGCAAGAAATTCAGTTTCTTATTTTTTTGAATAGTATATTGTTCATAAATTAATTTGAGACCAGAAACATACGAAGAACAAATTATTTCAACTAATTATAACGTTTTTAATCCGCGCCGTATCAATCCGCGACGACAGTGTCGCTTCTCGATACTTTAAAACGAGCAACAAATTCAATTTCTTATATATTTCGATAGTACAGAGTCTGTAAATTAATTTGGTACCAAAAACATACGAGCAACAAATTATTTCAACTAATTATAACGTTTTTAATCCGCGCCATATCAATCCGCGACGACAGTGTCGCTTCTCGATACTTTAAAACGAGCAACAAATTCAATTTCTTATATATTTCGATAGTACAGAGTCTGTAAATTAATTTGGTACCAAGCACATACGAACAACAAATTATTTCAATTAATTATAACGTTTTAATCCGCGCCGTATCAATCCGCGACGACAAAGTGTCGCTTCTCGATACTTTAAAACGAGCAACAAATTCATTTTCCTATATATTTCGATAGTACAGAGTCTGTAAATTAATTTGGTACCAAAAACATACGAGCAACAAATTATTTCAACTAATTATAACGTTTTTAATTCGCGCCGTATCAATCCGCGACGAAAGTGTCGCTTCTCGATACTTTAAAACGAGCAACAAATTCAATTTCTTATATATTTCGATAGTTACAGAGTCTGTAAATTAATTTGGTACCAATCACATACGAAAAACAAATTATTTCAATTAATTATAACGTTTTAATCCGCGCCGTATCAATCTGCTACGACAAAATGTCGCTTCTCGATACTTTAAGACGAGCAAGAAATTCAGTTTCTTATTTTCTTGAATAGTATATTGTTCATAAATTAATTTGAGATCAAAAACATACGAAGAACAAATTATTTCAACTAATTATAACGTTTTTAATCCGCGCCGTATCAATCCGCGACGACAGTGTCGCTTCTCGATACTTTAAAACGAGCAACAAATTCATTTTCCTATATATTTCGATAGTACAGAGTCTGTAAATTAATTTGGTACCAAAAACATACGAGCAACAAATTATTTCAACTAATTATAACGTTTTTAATCCGCGCCGTATCAATCCGCGACGACAGTGTCGCTTCTCGATACTTTAAAACGAGCAACAAATTTAATTTCTTATATATTTCGATAGTACAAAGTCTGCAAATTAATTTGGTACCAAAAACATACGAGCAACAAATTATTTCAACTAATTATAACGTTTTTAATCCGCGCCATATCAATCCGCGACGACAGTGTCGCTTCTCGATAATTTAAAACGAGCAACAAATTTAATTTCTTATATATTTCGATAGTACAGAGCCTGTAAATTAATTTGGTACCAAGCACATACGAACAACAAATTATTTCAATTAATTATAACGTTTTAATCCGCGCCGTATCAATCGGCGACGACAAAGTGTCGCTTCGCGATACTTTAAAACGAGCAACAAATTCAATTTTTTATATATTTCGATAGTACAGAGCCTGTAAATTAATTTGGTACCATAAACATACAAGCAACAAATTTTTTTAACTAATTATAACGTTTTTAATTCGCGCCATATCAATCCGCGACGACAGTGTCGCTTCTCGATACTTTAAAACGAGCAACAAATTCAATTTCTTATATATTTCGATATTACAGAGTCTGGAAATTAATTTGGTACCAATCACATACGAAAAACAAATTATTTCAATTAGTTATAACTTCTTAATCCGCGCCGTATCAATCGGCGACGACAAAGTGTCGCTTCGCGATACTTTAAGACGAGCAACAAATTCAGTTTCTTATTTTTTTGCATAGTATGTTGTTCATAAATTAATTTGAGACCAGAAACATTCAAAGAACAAATTATTTCAACTAATTATAACGTTTTTAATCCGCGCCGTATCAATCCGCGACGACAGTGTCGCTTCTCGATACTTTAAAACGAGCAACAAATTCATTTTCCTATATATTTCGATAGTACAGAGTCTGTAAATTAATTTGGTACCAAAAACATACGAGCAACAAATTATTTCAACTAATTATAACGTTTTTAATTCGCGCCGTATCAATCCGCGACGACAGTGTCGCTTCTCGATACTTTAAAACGAGCAACAAATTCAATTTCTTATATATTTCGATAGTACAGAGCCTGTAAATTAATTTGGTACCAAAAACATACAAGCAACAAATTTTTTTAACTAATTATAACGTTTTTAATTCGCGCCATATCAATCCGCGACGACAGTGTCGCTTCTCGATACTTTAAAACGAGCAACAAATTCAATTTCTTATATATTTCGATATTACAGAGTCTGGAAATTAATTTGGTACCAATCACATACGAAAAACAAATTATTTCAATTAATTATAACTTCTTAATTCGCGCCGTATCAATCGGCGACGACAAAGTGTCGCTTCGCGATACTTTAAGACGAGCAACAAATTCAGTTTCTTATTTTTTTGCATAGTATGTTGTTCATAAATTAATTTGAGACCAGAAACATTCAAAGAACAAATTATTTCAACTAATTATAACGTTTTTAATCCGCGCCGTATCAATCCGCGACGACAGTGTCGCTTCTCGATACTTTAAAACGAGCAACAAATTCATTTTCCTATATATTTCGATAGTACAGAGTCTGTAAATTAATTTGGTACCAAAAACATACGAGCAACAAATTATTTCAACTAATTATAACGTTTTTAATCCGCGCCGTATCAATCCGCGACGACAGTGTCGCTTCTCGATACTTTAAAACGAGCAACAAATTCATTTTCCTATATATTTCGATAGTACAGAGTCTGTAAATTAATTTGGTACCAAAAACATACGAGCAACAAATTATTTCAACTAATTATAACGTTTTTAATTCGCGCCGTATCAATCCGCGACGACAGTGTCGCATCTCGATACTTTAAAACGAGCAACAAATTCAATTTCTTATATATTTCGATAGTACAGAGCCTGTAAATTAATTTGGTACCAAAAACATACAAGCAACAAATTTTTTTAACTAATTATAACGTTTTTAATTCGCGCCATATCAATCCGCGACGACAGTGTCGCTTCTCGATACTTTAAAACGAGCAACAAATTCAATTTCTTATATATTTCGATAGTTACAGAGTCTGGAAATTAATTTGGTACCAATCACATACGAAAAACAAATTATTTCAATTAATTATAACGTTCTTAATCCGCGCCGTATCAATCGGCGACGACAAAGTGTCGCTTCGCGATACTTTAAGACGAGCAACAAATTCAGTTTCTTATTTTTTTGCATAGTATGTTGTTCATAAATTAATTTGAGACCAGAAACATTCAAAGAACAAATTATTTCAACTAATTATAACGTTTTTAATCCGCGCCGTATCAATCCGCGACGACAGTGTCGCTTCTCGATACTTTAAAACGAGCAACAAATTCATTTTCCTATATATTTCGATAGTACAGAGTCTGTAAATTAATTTGGTACCAAAAACATACGAGCAACAAATTATTTCAACTAATTATAACGTTTTTAATTCGCGCCGTATCAATCCGCGACGACAGTGTCGCTTCTCGATACTTTAAAACGAGCAACAAATTCAATTTCTTATATATTTCGATAGTACAGAGCCTGTAAATTAATTTGGTACCAAAAACATACAAGCAACAAATTTTTTTAACTAATTATAACGTTTTTAATTCGCGCCATATCAATCCGCGACGACAGTGTCGCTTCTCGATACTTTAAAACGAGCAACAAATTCAATTTCTTATATATTTCGATAGTACAGAGTCTGTAAATTAATTTGGTACCAATCACATACGAAAAACAAATTATTTCAATTAATTATAACGTTTTAATCCGCGCCGTATCAATCCGCTACGACAAAGTGTCGCTTCTCGATACTTTAAGACGAGCAAGAAATTCAGTTTCTTATTTTTTTGAATAGTATATTGTTCATAAATTAATTTGAGACCAGAAACATACGAAGAACAAATTATTTCAACTAATTATAACGTTTTTAATCCGCGCCGTATCAATCCGCGACGACAGTGTCGCTTCTCGATACTTTAAAACAAGCAACAAATTTAATTTCTTATATATTTCGATAGTACAAAGTCTGCAAATTAATTTGGTACCAAAAACATACGAGCAACAAATTATTTCAACTAATTATAACGTTTTTAATCCGCGCCATATCAATCCGCGACGACAGTGTCGCTTCTCGATAATTTAAAACGAGCAACAAATTTAATTTCTTATATATTTCGATAGTACAGAGCCTGTAAATTAATTTGGTACCAAGCACATACGAACAACAAATTATTTCAATTAATTATAACGTTTTAATCCGCGCCGTATCAATCGGCGACGACAAAGTGTCGCTTCTCGATACTTTAAAACGAGCAACAAATTCATTTTCCTATATATTTCGATAGTACAGAGTCTGTAAATTAATTTGGTACCAAAAACATACGAGCAACAAATTATTTCAACTAATTATAACGTTTTTAATTCGCGCCGTATCAATCCGCGACGAAAGTGTCGCTTCTCGATACTTTAAAACGAGCAACAAATTCAATTTCTTATATATTTCGATAGTTCAGAGTCTGTAAATTAATTTGGTACCAATCACATACGAAAAACAAATTATTTCAATTAATTATAACGTTTTAATCCGCGCCGTATCAATCTGCTACGACAAAATGTCGCTTCTCGATACTTTAAGACGAGCAAGAAATTCAGTTTCTTATTTTCTTGAATAGTATATTGTTCATAAATTAATTTGAGATCAAAAACATACGAAGAACAAATTATTTCAACTAATTATAACGTTTTTAATCCGCGCCGTATCAATCCGCGACGACAGTGTCGCTTCTCGATACTTTAAAACGAGCAACAAATTCATTTTCCTATATATTTCGATAGTACAGAGTCTGTAAATTAATTTGGTACCAAAAACATACGAGCAACAAATTATTTCAACTAATTATAACGTTTTTAATCCGCGCCGTATCAATCCGCGACGACAGTGTCGCTTCTCGATACTTTAAAACGAGCAACAAATTTAATTTCTTATATATTTCGATAGTACAAAGTCTGCAAATTAATTTGGTACCAAAAACATACGAGCAACAAATTATTTCAACTAATTATAACGTTTTTAATCCGCGCCATATCAATCCGCGACGACAGTGTCGCTTCTCGATAATTTAAAACGAGCAACAAATTTAATTTCTTATATATTTCGATAGTACAGAGCCTGTAAATTAATTTGGTACCAAGCACATACGAACAACAAATTATTTCAATTAATTATAACGTTTTAATCCGCGCCGTATCAATCGGCGACGACAAAGTGTCGCTTCGCGATACTTTAAAACGAGCAACAAATTCAATTTTTTATATATTTCGATAGTACAGAGCCTGTAAATTAATTTGGTACCATAAACATACAAGCAACAAATTTTTTTAACTAATTATAACGTTTTTAATTCGCGCCATATCAATCCGCGACGACAGTGTCGCTTCTCGATACTTTAAAACGAGCAACAAATTCAATTTCTTATATATTTCGATATTACAGAGTCTGGAAATTAATTTGGTAACCAATCACATACGAAAAACAAATTATTTCAATTAGTTATAACTTCTTAATCCGCGCCGTATCAATCGGCGACGACAAAGTGTCGCTTCGCGATACTTTAAGACGAGCAACAAATTCAGTTTCTTATTTTTTTGCATAGTATGTTGTTCATAAATTAATTTGAGACCAGAAACATTCAAAGAACAAATTATTTCAACTAATTATAACGTTTTTAATCCGCGCCGTATCAATCCGCGACGACAGTGTCGCTTCTCGATACTTTAAAACGAGCAACAAATTCATTTTCCTATATATTTCGATAGTACAGAGTCTGTAAATTAATTTGGTACCAAAAACATACGAGCAACAAATTATTTCAACTAATTATAACGTTTTTAATTCGCGCCGTATCAATCCGCGACGACAGTGTCGCTTCTCGATACTTTAAAACGAGCAACAAATTCAATTTCTTATATATTTCGATAGTACAGAGCCTGTAAATTAATTTGGTACCAAAAACATACAAGCAACAAATTTTTTTAACTAATTATAACGTTTTTAATTCGCGCCATATCAATCCGCGACGACAGTGTCGCTTCTCGATACTTTAAAACGAGCAACAAATTCAATTTCTTATATATTTCGATATTACAGAGTCTGGAAATTAATTTGGTACCAATCACATACGAAAAACAAATTATTTCAATTAATTATAACTTCTTAATTCGCGCCGTATCAATCGGCGACGACAAAGTGTCGCTTCGCGATACTTTAAGACGAGCAACAAATTCAGTTTCTTATTTTTTTGCATAGTATGTTGTTCATAAATTAATTTGAGACCAGAAACATTCAAAGAACAAATTATTTCAACTAATTATAACGTTTTTAATCCGCGCCGTATCAATCCGCGACGACAGTGTCGCTTCTCGATACTTTAAAACGAGCAACAAATTCATTTTCCTATATATTTCGATAGTACAGAGTCTGTAAATTAATTTGGTACCAAAAACATACGAGCAACAAATTATTTCAACTAATTATAACGTTTTTAATTCGCGCCGTATCAATCCGCGACGACAGTGTCGCTTCTCGATACTTTAAAACGAGCAACAAATTCAATTTCTTATATATTTCGATAGTACAGAGCCTGTAAATTAATTTGGTACCAAAAACATACAAGCAACAAATTTTTTTAACTAATTATAACGTTTTTAATTCGCGCCATATCAATCCGCGACGACAGTGTCGCTTCTCGATACTTTAAAACGAGCAACAAATTCAATTTCTTATATATTTCGATAGTACAGAGCCTGTAAATTAATTTGGTACCAATCACATACGAAAAACAAATTATTTCAATTAATTATAACGTTTTAATCCGCGCCGTATCAATCCGCTACGACAAAGTGTCGCTTCTCGATACTTTAAGACGAGCAAGAAATTCAGTTTCTTATTTTTTTGAATAGTATATTGTTCATAAATTAATTTGAGACCAGAAACATACGAAGAACAAATTATTTCAACTAATTATAACGTTTTTAATCCGCGCCGTATCAATCCGCGACGACAGTGTCGCTTCTCGATACTTTAAAACGAGCAACAAATATCATTTTCCTATATATTTCGATAGTACAGAGTCTGTAAATTAATTTGGTACCAAAAACATACGAGCAACAAATTATTTCAACTAATTATAACGTTTTTAATTCGCGCCGTATCAATCCGCGACGACAGTGTCGCTTCTCGATACTTTAAAACGAGCAACAAATTCAATTTCTTATATATTTCGATAGTACAGAGCCTGTAAATTAATTTGGTACCAAAAACATACAAGCAACAAATTTTTTTAACTAATTATAACGTTTTTAATTCGCGCCATATCAATCCGCGACGACAGTGTCGCTTCTCGATACTTTAAAACGAGCAACAAATTCAATTTCTTATATATTTCGATATTACAGAGTCTGGAAATTAATTTGGTACCAATCACATACGAAAAACAAATTATTTCAATTAATTATAACTTCTTAATCCGCGCCGTATCAATCGGCGACGACAAAGTGTCGCTTCGCGATACTTTAAGACGAGCAACAAATTCAGTTTCTTATTTTTTTGCATAGTATGTTGTTCATAAATTAATTTGAGACCAGAAACATTCAAAGAACAAATTATTTCAACTAATTATAACGTTTTTAATCCGCGCCGTATCAATCCGCGACGACAGTGTCGCTTCTCGATACTTTAAAACGAGCAACAAATTCATTTTCCTATATATTTCGATAGTACAGAGTCTGTAAATTAATTTGGTACCAAAAACATACGAGCAACAAATTATTTCAACTAATTATAACGTTTTTAATTCGCGCCGTATCAATCCGCGACGACAGTGTCGCTTCTCGATACTTTAAAACGAGCAACAAATTCAATTTCTTATATATTTCGATAGTACAGAGCCTGTAAATTAATTTGGTACCAAAAACATACAAGCAACAAATTTTTTTAACTAATTATAACGTTTTTAATTCGCGCCATATCAATCCGCGACGACAGTGTCGCTTCTCGATACTTTAAAACGAGCAACAAATTCAATTTCTTATATATTTCGATATTACAGAGTCTGGATATTAATTTGGTACCAATCACATACGAAAAACAAATTATTTCAATTAATTATAACTTCTTAATTCGCGCCGTATCAATCGGCGACGACAAAGTGTCGCTTCGCGATACTTTAAGACGAGCAACAAATTCAGTTTCTTATTTTTTTGCATAGTATGTTGTTCATAAATTAATTTGAGACCAGAAACATTCAAAGAACAAATTATTTCAACTAATTATAACGTTTTTAATCCGCGCCGTATCAATCCGCGACGACAGTGTCGCTTCTCGATACTTTAAAACGAGCAACAAATTCATTTTCCTATATATTTCGATAGTACAGAGTCTGTAAATTAATTTGGTACCAAAAACATACGAGCAACAAATTATTTCAACTAATTATAACGTTTTTAATTCGCGCCGTATCAATCCGCGACGACAGTGTCGCTTCTCGATACTTTAAAACGAGCAACAAATTCAATTTCTTATATATTTCGATAGTACAGAGCCTGTAAATTAATTTGGTACCAAAAACATACAAGCAACAAATTTTTTTAACTAATTATAACGTTTTTAATTCGCGCCATATCAATCCGCGACGACAGTGTCGCTTCTCGATACTTTAAAACGAGCAACAAATTCAATTTCTTATATATTTCGATAGTACAGAGCCTGTAAATTAATTTGGTACCAATCACATACGAAAAACAAATTATTTCAATTAATTATAACGTTTTAATCCGCGCCGTATCAATCCGCTACGACAAAGTGTCGCTTCTCGATACTTTAAGACGAGCAAGAAATTCAGTTTCTTATTTTTTTGAATAGTATATTGTTCATAAATTAATTTGAGACCAGAAACATACGAAGAACAAATTATTTCAACTAATTATAACGTTTTTAATCCGCGCCGTATCAATCCGCGACGACAGTGTCGCTTCTCGATACTTTAAAACGAGCAACAAATTCATTTTCCTATATATTTCGATAGTACAGAGTCTGTAAATTAATTTGGTACCAAAAACATACGAGCAACAAATTATTTCAACTAATTATAACGTTTTTAATTCGCGCCGTATCAATCCGCGACGACAGTGTCGCATCTCGATACTTTAAAACGAGCAACAAATTCAATTTCTTATATATTTCGATAGTACAGAGCCTGTAAATTAATTTGGTACCAAAAACATACAAGCAACAAATTTTTTTAACTAATTATAACGTTTTTAATTCGCGCCATATCAATCCGCGACGACAGTGTCGCTTCTCGATACTTTAAAACGAGCAACAAATTCAATTTCTTATATATTTCGATATTACAGAGTCTGGAAATTAATTTGGTACCAATCACATACGAAAAACAAATTATTTCAATTAATTATAACTTCTTAATCCGCGCCGTATCAATCGGCGACGACAAAGTGTCGCTTCGCGATACTTTAAGACGAGCAACAAATTCAGTTTCTTATTTTTTTGCATAGTATGTTGTTCATAAATTAATTTGAGACCAGAAACATTCAAAGAACAAATTATTTCAACTAATTATAACGTTTTTAATCCGCGCCGTATCAATCCGCGACGACAGTGTCGCTTCTCGATACTTTAAAACGAGCAACAAATTCATTTTCCTATATATTTCGATAGTACAGAGTCTGTAAATTAATTTGGTACCAAAAACATACGAGCAACAAATTATTTCAACTAATTATAACGTTTTTAATTCGCGCCGTATCAATCCGCGACGACAGTGTCGCTTCTCGATACTTTAAAACGAGCAACAAATTCAATTTCTTATATATTTCGATAGTACAGAGCCTGTAAATTAATTTGGTACCAAAAACATACAAGCAACAAATTTTTTTAACTAATTATAACGTTTTTAATTCGCGCCATATCAATCCGCGACGACAGTGTCGCTTCTCGATACTTTAAAACGAGCAACAAATTCAATTTCTTATATATTTCGATAGTACAGAGTCTGTAAATTAATTTGGTACCAATCACATACGAAAAACAAATTATTTCAATTAATTATAACGTTTTAATCCGCGCCGTATCAATCCGCTACGACAAAGTGTCGCTTCTCGATACTTTAAGACGAGCAAGAAATTCAGTTTCTTATTTTTTTGAATAGTATATTGTTCATAAATTAATTTGAGACCAGAAACATACGAAGAACAAATTATTTCAACTAATTATAACGTTTTTAATCCGCGCCGTATCAATCCGCGACGACAGTGTCGCTTCTCGATACTTTAAAACGAGCAACAAATTTAATTTCTTATATATTTCGATAGTACAAAGTCTGCAAATTAATTTGGTACCAAAAACATACGAGCAACAAATTATTTCAACTAATTATAACGTTTTTAATCCGCGCCATATCAATCCGCGACGACAGTGTCGCTTCTCGATAATTTAAAACGAGCAACAAATTTAATTTCTTATATATTTCGATAGTACAGAGCCTGTAAATTAATTTGGTACCAAGCACATACGAACAACAAATTATTTCAATTAATTATAACGTTTTAATCCGCGCCGTATCAATCGGCGACGACAAAGTGTCGCTTCTCGATACTTTAAAACGAGCAACAAATTCATTTTCCTATATATTTCGATAGTACAGAGTCTGTAAATTAATTTGGTACCAAAAACATACGAGCAACAAATTATTTCAACTAATTATAACGTTTTTAATTCGCGCCGTATCAATCCGCGACGACAGTGTCGCTTCTCGATACTTTAAAACGAGCAACAAATTCAATTTCTTATATATTTCGATAGTTCAGAGTCTGTAAATTAATTTGGTACCAATCACATACGAAAAACAAATTATTTCAATTAATTATAACGTTTTAATCCGCGCCGTATCAATCTGCTACGACAAAATGTCGCTTCTCGATACTTTAAGACGAGCAAGAAATTCAGTTTCTTATTTTCTTGAATAGTATATTGTTCATAAATTAATTTGAGATCAAAAACATACGAAGAACAAATTATTTCAACTAATTATAACGTTTTTAATCCGCGCCGTATCAATCCGCGACGACAGTGTCGCTTCTCGATACTTTAAAACGAGCAACAAATTCATTTTCCTATATATTTCGATAGTACAGAGTCTGTAAATTAATTTGGTACCAAAAACATACGAGCAACAAATTATTTCAACTAATTATAACGTTTTTAATCCGCGCCGTATCAATCCGCGACGACAGTGTCGCTTCTCGATACTTTAAAACGAGCAACAAATTTAATTTCTTATATATTTCGATAGTACAAAGTCTGCAAATTAATTTGGTACCAAAAACATACGAGCAACAAATTATTTCAACTAATTATAACGTTTTTAATCCGCGCCATATCAATCCGCGACGACAGTGTCGCTTCTCGATAATTTAAAACGAGCAACAAATTTAATTTCTTATATATTTCGATAGTACAGAGCCTGTAAATTAATTTGGTACCAAGCACATACGAACAACAAATTATTTCAATTAATTATAACGTTTTAATCCGCGCCGTATCAATCGGCGACGACAAAGTGTCGCTTCGCGATACTTTAAAACGAGCAACAAATTCAATTTTTTATATATTTCGATAGTACAGAGCCTGTAAATTAATTTGGTACCATAAACATACAAGCAACAAATTTTTTTAACTAATTATAACGTTTTTAATTCGCGCCATATCAATCCGCGACGACAGTGTCGCTTCTCGATACTTTAAAACGAGCAACAAATTCAATTTCTTATATATTTCGATATTACAGAGTCTGGAAATTAATTTGGTACCAATCACATACGAAAAACAAATTATTTCAATTAGTTATAACTTCTTAATCCGCGCCGTATCAATCGGCGACGACAAAGTGTCGCTTCGCGATACTTTAAGACGAGCAACAAATTCAGTTTCTTATTTTTTTGCATAGTATGTTGTTCATAAATTAATTTGAGACCAGAAACATTCAAAGAACAAATTATTTCAACTAATTATAACGTTTTTAATCCGCGCCGTATCAATCCGCGACGACAGTGTCGCTTCTCGATACTTTAAAACGAGCAACAAATTCATTTTCCTATATATTTCGATAGTACAGAGTCTGTAAATTAATTTGGTACCAAAAACATACGAGCAACAAATTATTTCAACTAATTATAACGTTTTTAATTCGCGCCGTATCAATCCGCGACGACAGTGTCGCTTCTCGATACTTTAAAACGAGCAACAAATTCAATTTCTTATATATTTCGATAGTACAGAGCCTGTAAATTAATTTGGTACCAAAAACATACAAGCAACAAATTTTTTTAACTAATTATAACGTTTTTAATTCGCGCCATATCAATCCGCGACGACAGTGTCGCTTCTCGATACTTTAAAACGAGCAACAAATTCAATTTCTTATATATTTCGATATTACAGAGTCTGGAAATTAATTTGGTACCAATCACATACGAAAAACAAATTATTTCAATTAATTATAACTTCTTAATTCGCGCCGTATCAATCGGCGACGACAAAGTGTCGCTTCGCGATACTTTAAGACGAGCAACAAATTCAGTTTCTTATTTTTTTGCATAGTATGTTGTTCATAAATTAATTTGAGACCAGAAACATTCAAAGAACAAATTATTTCAACTAATTATAACGTTTTTAATCCGCGCCGTATCAATCCGCGACGACAGTGTCGCTTCTCGATACTTTAAAACGAGCAACAAATTCATTTTCCTATATATTTCGATAGTACAGAGTCTGTAAATTAATTTGGTACCAAAAACATACGAGCAACAAATTATTTCAACTAATTATAACGTTTTTAATTCGCGCCGTATCAATCCGCGACGACAGTGTCGCTTCTCGATACTTTAAAACGAGCAACAAATTCAATTTCTTATATATTTCGATAGTACAGAGCCTGTAAATTAATTTGGTACCAAAAACATACAAGCAACAAATTTTTTTAACTAATTATAACGTTTTTAATTCGCGCCATATCAATCCGCGACGACAGTGTCGCTTCTCGATACTTTAAAACGAGCAACAAATTCAATTTCTTATATATTTCGATAGTACAGAGCCTGTAAATTAATTTGGTACCAATCACATACGAAAAACAAATTATTTCAATTAATTATAACGTTTTAATCCGCGCCGTATCAATCCGCTACGACAAAGTGTCGCTTCTCGATACTTTAAGACGAGCAAGAAATTCAGTTTCTTATTTTTTTGAATAGTATATTGTTCATAAATTAATTTGAGACCAGAAACATACGAAGAACAAATTATTTCAACTAATTATAACGTTTTTAATCCGCGCCGTATCAATCCGCGACGACAGTGTCGCTTCTCGATACTTTAAAACGAGCAACAAATATCATTTTCCTATATATTTCGATAGTACAGAGTCTGTAAATTAATTTGGTACCAAAAACATACGAGCAACAAATTATTTCAACTAATTATAACGTTTTTAATTCGCGCCGTATCAATCCGCGACGACAGTGTCGCTTCTCGATACTTTAAAACGAGCAACAAATTCAATTTCTTATATATTTCGATAGTACAGAGCCTGTAAATTAATTTGGTACCAAAAACATACAAGCAACAAATTTTTTTAACTAATTATAACGTTTTTAATTCGCGCCATATCAATCCGCGACGACAGTGTCGCTTCTCGATACTTTAAAACGAGCAACAAATTCAATTTCTTATATATTTCGATATTACAGAGTCTGGAAATTAATTTGGTACCAATCACATACGAAAAACAAATTATTTCAATTAATTATAACTTCTTAATCCGCGCCGTATCAATCGGCGACGACAAAGTGTCGCTTCGCGATACTTTAAGACGAGCAACAAATTCAGTTTCTTATTTTTTTGCATAGTATGTTGTTCATAAATTAATTTGAGACCAGAAACATTCAAAGAACAAATTATTTCAACTAATTATAACGTTTTTAATCCGCGCCGTATCAATCCGCGACGACAGTGTCGCTTCTCGATACTTTAAAACGAGCAACAAATTCATTTTCCTATATATTTCGATAGTACAGAGTCTGTAAATTAATTTGGTACCAAAAACATACGAGCAACAAATTATTTCAACTAATTATAACGTTTTTAATTCGCGCCGTATCAATCCGCGACGACAGTGTCGCTTCTCGATACTTTAAAACGAGCAACAAATTCAATTTCTTATATATTTCGATAGTACAGAGCCTGTAAATTAATTTGGTACCAAAAACATACAAGCAACAAATTTTTTTAACTAATTATAACGTTTTTAATTCGCGCCATATCAATCCGCGACGACAGTGTCGCTTCTCGATACTTTAAAACGAGCAACAAATTCAATTTCTTATATATTTCGATATTACAGAGTCTGGAAATTAATTTGGTACCAATCACATACGAAAAACAAATTATTTCAATTAATTATAACTTCTTAATTCGCGCCGTATCAATCGGCGACGACAAAGTGTCGCTTCGCGATACTTTAAGACGAGCAACAAATTCAGTTTCTTATTTTTTTGCATAGTATGTTGTTCATAAATTAATTTGAGACCAGAAACATTCAAAGAACAAATTATTTCAACTAATTATAACGTTTTTAATCCGCGCCGTATCAATCCGCGACGACAGTGTCGCTTCTCGATACTTTAAAACGAGCAACAAATTCATTTTCCTATATATTTCGATAGTACAGAGTCTGTAAATTAATTTGGTACCAAAAACATACGAGCAACAAATTATTTCAACTAATTATAACGTTTTTAATTCGCGCCGTATCAATCCGCGACGACAGTGTCGCTTCTCGATACTTTAAAACGAGCAACAAATTCAATTTCTTATATATTTCGATAGTACAGAGCCTGTAAATTAATTTGGTACCAAAAACATACAAGCAACAAATTTTTTTAACTAATTATAACGTTTTTAATTCGCGCCATATCAATCCGCGACGACAGTGTCGCTTCTCGATACTTTAAAACGAGCAACAAATTCAATTTCTTATATATTTCGATAGTACAGAGCCTGTAAATTAATTTGGTACCAATCACATACGAAAAACAAATTATTTCAATTAATTATAACGTTTTAATCCGCGCCGTATCAATCCGCTACGACAAAGTGTCGCTTCTCGATACTTTAAGACGAGCAAGAAATTCAGTTTCTTATTTTTTTGAATAGTATATTGTTCATAAATTAATTTGAGACCAGAAACATACGAAGAACAAATTATTTCAACTAATTATAACGTTTTTAATCCGCGCCGTATCAATCCGCGACGACAGTGTCGCTTCTCGATACTTTAAAACGAGCAACAAATTCATTTTCCTATATATTTCGATAGTACAGAGTCTGTAAATTAATTTGGTACCAAAAACATACGAGCAACAAATTATTTCAACTAATTATAACGTTTTTAATTCGCGCCGTATCAATCCGCGACGACAGTGTCGCTTCTCGATACTTTAAAACGAGCAACAAATTCAATTTCTTATATATTTCGATAGTACAGAGCCTGTAAATTAATTTGGTACCAAAAACATACAAGCAACAAATTTTTTTAACTAATTATAACGTTTTTAATTCGCGCCATATCAATCCGCGACGACAGTGTCGCTTCTCGATACTTTAAAACGAGCAACAAATTCAATTTCTTATATATTTCGATATTACAGAGTCTGGAAATTAATTTGGTACCAATCACATACGAAAAACAAATTATTTCAATTAATTATAACTTCTTAATCCGCGCCGTATCAATCGGCGACGACAAAGTGTCGCTTCGCGATACTTTAAGACGAGCAACAAATTCAGTTTCTTATTTTTTTGCATAGTATGTTGTTCATAAATTAATTTGAGACCAGAAACATTCAAAGAACAAATTATTTCAACTAATTATAACGTTTTTAATCCGCGCCGTATCAATCCGCGACGACAGTGTCGCTTCTCGATACTTTAAAACGAGCAACAAATTCATTTTCCTATATATTTCGATAGTACAGAGTCTGTAAATTAATTTGGTACCAAAAACATACGAGCAACAAATTATTTCAACTAATTATAACGTTTTTAATTCGCGCCGTATCAATCCGCGACGACAGTGTCGCTTCTCGATACTTTAAAACGAGCAACAAATTCAATTTCTTATATATTTCGATAGTACAGAGCCTGTAAATTAATTTGGTACCAAAAACATACAAGCAACAAATTTTTTTAACTAATTATAACGTTTTTAATTCGCGCCATATCAATCCGCGACGACAGTGTCGCTTCTCGATACTTTAAAACGAGCAACAAATTCAATTTCTTATATATTTCGATATTACAGAGTCTGGAAATTAATTTGGTACCAATCACATACGAAAAACAAATTATTTCAATTAATTATAACTTCTTAATCCGCGCCGTATCAATCGGCGACGACAAAGTGTCGCTTCGCGATACTTTAAGACGAGCAACAAATTCAGTTTCTTATTTTTTTGCATAGTATGTTGTTCATAAATTAATTTGAGACCAGAAACATTCAAAGAACAAATTATTTCAACTAATTATAACGTTTTTAATCCGCGCCGTATCAATCCGCGACGACAGTGTCGCTTCTCGATACTTTAAAACGAGCAACAAATTCATTTTCCTATATATTTCGATAGTACAGAGTCTGTAAATTAATTTGGTACCAAAAACATACGAGCAACAAATTATTTCAACTAATTATAACGTTTTTAATTCGCGCCGTATCAATCCGCGACGACAGTGTCGCTTCTCGATACTTTAAAACGAGCAACAAATTCAATTTCTTATATATTTCGATAGTACAGAGCCTGTAAATTAATTTGGTACCAAAAACATACAAGCAACAAATTTTTTTAACTAATTATAACGTTTTTAATTCGCGCCATATCAATCCGCGACGACAGTGTCGCTTCTCGATACTTTAAAACGAGCAACAAATTCAATTTCTTATATATTTCGATAGTACAGAGTCTGTAAATTAATTTGGTACCAATCACATACGAAAAACAAATTATTTCAATTAATTATAACGTTTTAATCCGCGCCGTATCAATCCGCTACGACAAAGTGTCGCTTCTCGATACTTTAAGACGAGCAAGAAATTCAGTTTCTTATTTTTTTGAATAGTATATTGTTCATAAATTAATTTGAGACCAGAAACATACGAAGAACAAATTATTTCAACTAATTATAACGTTTTTAATCCGCGCCGTATCAATCCGCGACGACAGTGTCGCTTCTCGATACTTTAAAACAAGCAACAAATTTAATTTCTTATATATTTCGATAGTACAAAGTCTGCAAATTAATTTGGTACCAAAAACATACGAGCAACAAATTATTTCAACTAATTATAACGTTTTTAATCCGCGCCATATCAATCCGCGACGACAGTGTCGCTTCTCGATAATTTAAAACGAGCAACAAATTTAATTTCTTATATATTTCGATAGTACAGAGCCTGTAAATTAATTTGGTACCAAGCACATACGAACAACAAATTATTTCAATTAATTATAACGTTTTAATCCGCGCCGTATCAATCGGCGACGACAAAGTGTCGCTTCTCGATACTTTAAAACGAGCAACAAATTCATTTTCCTATATATTTCGATAGTACAGAGTCTGTAAATTAATTTGGTACCAAAAACATACGAGCAACAAATTATTTCAACTAATTATAACGTTTTTAATTCGCGCCGTATCAATCCGCGACGAAAGTGTCGCTTCTCGATACTTTAAAACGAGCAACAAATTCAATTTCTTATATATTTCGATAGTTCAGAGTCTGTAAATTAATTTGGTACCAATCACATACGAAAAACAAATTATTTCAATTAATTATAACGTTTTAATCCGCGCCGTATCAATCCGCGACGACAGTGTCGCTTCTCGATAATTTAAAACGAGCAACAAATTTAATTTCTTATATATTTCGATAGTACAGAGCCTGTAAATTAATTTGGTACCAAGCACATACGAACAACAAATTATTTCAATTAATTATAACGTTTTAATCCGCGCCGTATCAATCGGCGACGACAAAGTGTCGCTTCGCGATACTTTAAAACGAGCAACAAATTCAATTTTTTATATATTTCGATAGTACAGAGCCTGTAAATTAATTTGGTACCATAAACATACAAGCAACAAATTTTTTTAACTAATTATAACGTTTCTAATTCGCGCCATATCAATCCGCGACGACAGTGTCGCTTCTCGATACTTTAAAACGAGCAACAAATTCAATTTCTTATATATTTCGATATTACAGAGTCTGGAAATTAATTTGGTACCAATCACATACGAAAAACAAATTATTTCAATTAGTTATAACTTCTTAATCCGCGCCGTATCAATCGGCGACGACAAAGTGTCGCTTCGCGATACTTTAAGACGAGCAACAAATTCAGTTTCTTATTTTTTTGCATAGTATGTTGTTCATAAATTAATTTGAGACCAGAAACATTCAAAGAACAAATTATTTCAACTAATTATAACGTTTTTAATCCGCGCCGTATCAATCCGCGACGACAGTGTCGCTTCTCGATACTTTAAAACGAGCAACAAATTCATTTTCCTATATATTTCGATAGTACAGAGTCTGTAAATTAATTTGGTACCAAAAACATACGAGCAACAAATTATTTCAACTAATTATAACGTTTTTAATTCGCGCCGTATCAATCCGCGACGACAGTGTCGCTTCTCGATACTTTAAAACGAGCAACAAATTCAATTTCTTATATATTTCGATAGTACAGAGCCTGTAAATTAATTTGGTACCAAAAACATACAAGCAACAAATTTTTTTAATTAATTATAACGTTTTTAATTCGCGCCATATCAATCCGCGACGACAGTGTCGCTTCTCGATACTTTAAAACGAGCAACAAATTCAATTTCTTATATATTTCGATATTACAGAGTCTGGAAATTAATTTGGTACCAATCACATACGAAAAACAAATTATTTCAATTAATTATAACTTCTTAATTCGCGCCGTATCAATCGGCGACGACAAAGTGTCGCTTCGCGATACTTTAAGACGAGCAACAAATTCAGTTTCTTATTTTTTTGCATAGTATGTTGTTCATAAATTAATTTGAGACCAGAAACATTCAAAGAACAAATTATTTCAACTAATTATAACGTTTTTAATCCGCGCCGTATCAATCCGCGACGACAGTGTCGCTTCTCGATACTTTAAAACGAGCAACAAATTCATTTTCCTATATATTTCGATAGTACAGAGTCTGTAAATTAATTTGGTACCAAAAACATACGAGCAACAAATTATTTCAACTAATTATAACGTTTTTAATTCGCGCCGTATCAATCCGCGACGACAGTGTCGCTTCTCGATACTTTAAAACGAGCAACAAATTCAATTTCTTATATATTTCGATAGTACAGAGCCTGTAAATTAATTTGGTACCAAAAACATACAAGCAACAAATTTTTTTAACTAATTATAACGTTTTTAATTCGCGCCATATCAATCCGCGACGACAGTGTCGCTTCTCGATACTTTAAAACGAGCAACAAATTCAATTTCTTATATATTTCGATAGTACAGTGTCTGTAAATTAATTTGGTACCAATCACATACGAAAAACAAATTATTTCAATTAATTATAACGTTTTAATCCGCGCCGTATCAATCCGCTACGACAAAGTGTCGCTTCTCGATACTTTAAGACGAGCAAGAAATTCAGTTTCTTATTTTTTTGAATAGTATATTGTTCATAAATTAATTTGAGACCAGAAACATACGAAGAACAAATTATTTCAACTAATTATAACGTTTTTAATCCGCGCCGTATCAATCCGCGACGACAGTGTCGCTTCTCGATACTTTAAAACGAGCAACAAATTCATTTTCCTATATATTTCGATAGTACAGAGTCTGTAAATTAATTTGGTACCAAAAACATACGAGCAACAAATTATTTCAACTAATTATAACGTTTTTAATTCGCGCCGTATCAATCCGCGACGAAAGTGTCGCTTCTCGATACTTTAAAACGAGCAACAAATTCAATTTCTTATATATTTCGATAGTTCAGAGTCTGTAAATTAATTTGGTACCAATCACATACGAAAAACAAATTATTTCAATTAATTATAACGTTTTAATCCGCGCCGTATCAATCTGCTACGACAAAATGTCGCTTCTCGATACTTTAAGACGAGCAAGAAATTCAGTTTCTTATTTTCTTGAATAGTATATTGTTCATAAATTAATTTGAGATCAAAAACATACGAAGAACAAATTATTTCAACTAATTATAACGTTTTTAATCCGCGCCGTATCAATCCGCGACGACAGTGTCGCTTCTCGATACTTTAAAACGAGCAACAAATTCATTTTCCTATATATTTCGATAGTACAGAGTCTGTAAATTAATTTGGTACCAAAAACATACGAGCAACAAATTATTTCAACTAATTATAACGTTTTTAATCCGCGCCGTATCAATCCGCGACGACAGTGTCGCTTCTCGATACTTTAAAACGAGCAACAAATTCAATTTCTTATATATTTCGATAGTACAGAGTCTGTAAATTAATTTGGTACCAATCACATACGAAAAACAAATTATTTCAATTAATTATAACGTTTTAATCCGCGCCGTATCAATCGGCGACGACAAAGTGTCGCTTCGCGATACTTTAAGACGAGCAACAAATTTAGTTTCTTATTTTTTTGCATAGTATGTTGTTCATAAATTAATTTGAGACCAGAAACATACGAAGAACAAATTATTTCAACTAATTATAACGTTTTTAATCCGCGCCGTATCAATCCGCGACGACAGTGTCGCTTCTCGATACTTTAAAACGAGCAACAAATTCATTTTCCTATATATTTCGATAGTACAGAGTCTGTAAATTAATTTGGTACCAAAAACATACGAGCAACAAATTATTTCAACTAATTATAACGTTTTTATCCGCGCCGTATCAATCCGCGACGACATTGTCGCTTCTCGATACTTTAAAACGAGCAACAAATTCATTTTCCTATATATTTCGATAGTACAGAGTCTGTAAATTAATTTGGTACCAAGCACATACGAACAACAAATTATATCAATTAATTATAACGTTTTAATCCGCGCCGTATCAATCGGCGACGACAAAGTGTCGCTTCGCGATACTTTAAGACGAGCAACAAATTCAGTTTCTTATTTTTTTGCATAGTATGTTGTTCATAAATTAATTTGAGACCAGAAACATTCAAAGAACAAATTATTTCAACTAATTATAACGTTTTTAATCCGCGCCGTATCAATCCGCGACGACAGTGTCGCTTCTCGATACTTTAAAACGAGCAACAAATTCATTTTCCTATATATTTCGATAGTACAGAGTCTGTAAATTAATTTGGTACCAAAAACATACGAGCAACAAATTATTTCAACTAATTATAACGTTTTTAATTCGCGCCGTATCAATCCGCGACGACAGTGTCGCTTCTCGATACTTTAAAACGAGCAACAAATTCAATTTCTTATATATTTCGATAGTACAGAGCCTGTAAATTAATTTGGTACCAAAAACATACAAGCAACAAATTTTTTTAACTAATTATAACGTTTTTAATTCGCGCCATATCAATCCGCGACGACAGTGTCGCTTCTCGATACTTTAAAACGAGCAACAAATTCAATTTCTTATATATTTCGATATTACAGAGTCTGGAAATTAATTTGGTACCAATCACATACGAAAAACAAATTATTTCAATTAATTATAACTTCTTAATCCGCGCCGTATCAATCGGCGACGACAAAGTGTCGCTTCGCGATACTTTAAGACGAGCAACAAATTCAGTTTCTTATTTTTTTGCATAGTATGTTGTTCATAAATTAATTTGAGACCAGAAACATTCAAAGAACAAATTATTTCAACTAATTATAACGTTTTTAATCCGCGCCGTATCAATCCGCGACGACAGTGTCGCTTCTCGATACTTTAAAACGAGCAACAAATTCATTTTCCTATATATTTCGATAGTACAGAGTCTGTAAATTAATTTGGTACCAAAAACATACGAGCAACAAATTATTTCAACTAATTATAACGTTTTTAATTCGCGCCGTATCAATCCGCGACGACAGTGTCGCTTCTCGATACTTTAAAACGAGCAACAAATTCAATTTCTTATATATTTCGATAGTACAGAGCCTGTAAATTAATTTGGTACCAAAAACATACAAGCAACAAATTTTTTTAACTAATTATAACGTTTTTAATTCGCGCCATATCAATCCGCGACGACAGTGTCGCTTCTCGATACTTTAAAACGAGCAACAAATTCAATTTCTTATATATTTCGATAGTACAGAGTCTGTAAATTAATTTGGTACCAATCACATACGAAAAACAAATTATTTCAATTAATTATAACGTTTTAATCCGCGCCGTATCAATCCGCTACGACAAAGTGTCGCTTCTCGATACTTTAAGACGAGCAAGAAATTCAGTTTCTTATTTTTTTGAATAGTATATTGTTCATAAATTAATTTGAGACCAGAAACATACGAAGAACAAATTATTTCAACTAATTATAACGTTTTTAATCCGCGCCGTATCAATCCGCGACGACAGTGTCGCTTCTCGATACTTTAAAACGAGCAACAAATTCATTTTCCTATATATTTCGATAGTACAGAGTCTGTAAATTAATTTGGTACCAAAAACATACGAGCAACAAATTATTTCAACTAATTATAACGTTTTTAATTCGCGCCGTATCAATCCGCGACGAAAGTGTCGCTTCTCGATACTTTAAAACGAGCAACAAATTCAATTTCTTATATATTTCGATAGTTCAGAGTCTGTAAATTAATTTGGTACCAATCACATACGAAAAACAAATTATTTCAATTAATTATAACGTTTTAATCCGCGCCGTATCAATCTGCTACGACAAAATGTCGCTTCTCGATACTTTAAGACGAGCAAGAAATTCAGTTTCTTATTTTCTTGAATAGTATATTGTTCATAAATTAATTTGAGATCAAAAACATACGAAGAACAAATTATTTCAACTAATTATAACGTTTTTAATCCGCGCCGTATCAATCCGCGACGACAGTGTCGCTTCTCGATACTTTAAAACGAGCAACAAATTCATTTTCCTATATATTTCGATAGTACAGAGTCTGTAAATTAATTTGGTACCAAAAACATACGAGCAACAAATTATTTCAACTAATTATAACGTTTTTAATCCGCGCCGTATCAATCCGCGACGACAGTGTCGCTTCTCGATACTTTAAAACGAGCAACAAATTCAATTTCTTATATATTTCGATAGTACAGAGCCTGTAAATTAATTTGGTACCAATCACATACGAAAAACAAATTATTTCAATTAATTATAACGTTTTAATCCGCGCCGTATCAATCCGCTACGACAAAGTGTCGCTTCTCGATACTTTAAGACGAGCAAGAAATTCAGTTTCTTATTTTTTTGAATAGTATATTGTTCATAAATTAATTTGAGACCAGAAACATACGAAGAACAAATTATTTCAACTAATTATAACGTTTTTAATCCGCGCCGTATCAATCCGCGACGACAGTGTCGCTTCTCGATACTTTAAAACGAGCAACAAATTTAATTTCTTATATATTTCGATAGTACAAAGTCTGCAAATTAATTTGGTACCAAAAACATACGAGCAACAAATTATTTCAACTAATTATAACGTTTTTAATCCGCGCCATATCAATCCGCGACGACAGTGTCGCTTCTCGATAATTTAAAACGAGCAACAAATTTAATTTCTTATATATTTCGATAGTACAGAGCCTGTAAATTAATTTGGTACCAAGCACATAAGAACAACAAATTATTTCAATTAATTATAACGTTTTAATCCGCGCCGTATCAATCGGCGACGACAAAGTGTCGCTTCGCGATACTTTAAAACGAGCAACAAATTCAATTTTTTATATATTTCGATAGTACAGAGCCTGTAAATTAATTTGGTACCAAAAACATACAAGCAACAAATTTTTTTAACTAATTATAACGTTTTTAATTCGCGCCATATCAATCCGCGACGACAGTGTCGCTTCTCGATACTTTAAAACGAGCAACAAATTCAATTTCTTATATATTTCGATATTACAGAGTCTGGAAATTAATTTGGTACCAATCACATACGAAAAACAAATTATTTCAATTAATTATAACTTCTTAATCCGCGCCGTATCAATCGGCGACGACAAAGTGTCGCTTCGCGATACTTTAAGACGAGCAACAAATTCAGTTTCTTATTTTTTTGCATAGTATGTTGTTCATAAATTAATTTGAGACCAGAAACATTCAAAGAACAAATTATTTCAACTAATTATAACGTTTTTAATCCGCGCCGTATCAATCCGCGACGACAGTGTCGCTTCTCGATACTTTAAAACGAGCAACAAATTCATTTTCCTATATATTTCGATAGTACAGAGTCTGTAAATTAATTTGGTACCAAAAACATACGAGCAACAAATTATTTCAACTAATTATAACGTTTTTAATTCGCGCCGTATCAATCCGCGACGACAGTGTCGCTTCTCGATACTTTAAAACGAGCAACAAATTCAATTTCTTATATATTTCGATAGTACAGAGCCTGTAAATTAATTTGGTACCAAAAACATACAAGCAACAAATTTTTTTAACTAATTATAACGTTTTTAATTCGCGCCATATCAATCCGCGACGACAGTGTCGCTTCTCGATACTTTAAAACGAGCAACAAATTCAATTTCTTATATATTTCGATAGTACAGAGTCTGTAAATTAATTTGGTACCAATCACATACGAAAAACAAATTATTTCAATTAATTATAACGTTTTAATCCGCGCCGTATCAATCCGCTACGACAAAGTGTCGCTTCTCGATACTTTAAGACGAGCAAGAAATTCAGTTTCTTATTTTTTTGAATAGTATATTGTTCATAAATTAATTTGAGACCAGAAACATACGAAGAACAAATTATTTCAACTAATTATAACGTTTTTAATCCGCGCCGTATCAATCCGCGACGACAGTGTCGCTTCTCGATACTTTAAAACGAGCAACAAATTCATTTTCCTATATATTTCGATAGTACAGAGTCTGTAAATTAATTTGGTACCAAAAACATACGAGCAACAAATTATTTCAACTAATTATAACGTTTTTAATTCGCGCCGTATCAATCCGCGACGACAGTGTCGCTTCTCGATACTTTAAAACGAGCAACAAATTCAATTTCTTATATATTTCGATAGTTCAGAGTCTGTAAATTAATTTGGTACCAATCACATACGAAAAACAAATTATTTCAATTAATTATAACGTTTTAATCCGCGCCGTATCAATCTGCTACGACAAAATGTCGCTTCTCGATACTTTAAGACGAGCAAGAAATTCAGTTTCTTATTTTCTTGAATAGTATATTGTTCATAAATTAATTTGAGATCAAAAACATACGAAGAACAAATTATTTCAACTAATTATAACGTTTTTAATCCGCGCCGTATCAATCCGCGACGACAGTGTCGCTTCTCGATACTTTAAAACGAGCAACAAATTCATTTTCCTATATATTTCGATAGTACAGAGTCTGTAAATTAATTTGGTACCAAAAACATACGAGCAACAAATTATTTCAACTAATTATAACGTTTTTAATCCGCGCCGTATCAATCCGCGACGACAGTGTCGCTTCTCGATACTTTAAAACGAGCAACAAATTCAATTTCTTATATATTTCGATAGTACAGAGTCTGTAAATTAATTTGGTACCAATCACATACGAAAAACAAATTATTTCAATTAATTATAACGTTTTAATTCGCGCCGTATCAATCGGCGACGACAAAGTGTCGCTTCGCGATACTTTAAGACGAGCAACAAATTTAGTTTCTTATTTTTTTGCATAGTATGTTGTTCATAAATTAATTTGAGACCAGAAACATACGAAGAACAAATTATTTCAACTAATTATAACGTTTTTAATCCGCGCCGTATCAATCCGCGACGACAGTGTCGCTTCTCGATACTTTAAAACGAGCAACAAATTCATTTTCCTATATATTTCGATAGTACAGAGTCTGTAAATTAATTTGGTACCAAAAACATACGAGCAACAAATTATTTCAACTAATTATAACGTTTTTATCCGCGCCGTATCAATCCGCGACGACATTGTCGCTTCTCGATACTTTAAAACGAGCAACAAATTCATTTTCCTATATATTTCGATAGTACAGAGTCTGTAAATTAATTTGGTACCAAGCACATACGAACAACAAATTATATCAATTAATTATAACGTTTTAATCCGCGCCGTATCAATCGGCGACGACAAAGTGTCGCTTCGCGATACTTTAAGACGAGCAACAAATTCAGTTTCTTATTTTTTTGCATAGTATGTTGTTCATAAATTAATTTGAGACCAGAAACATTCAAAGAACAAATTATTTCAACTAATTATAACGTTTTTAATCCGCGCCGTATCAATCCGCGACGACAGTGTCGCTTCTCGATACTTTAAAACGAGCAACAAATTCATTTTCCTATATATTTCGATAGTACAGAGTCTGTAAATTAATTTGGTACCAAAAACATACGAGCAACAAATTATTTCAACTAATTATAACGTTTTTAATCCGCGCCGTATCAATCCGCGACGACAGTGTCGCTTCTCGATACTTTAAAACGAGCAACAAATTCAATTTCTTATATATTTCGATAGTACAGAGTCTGTAAATTAATTTGGTACCAATCACATACGAAAAACAAATTATTTCAATTAATTATAACGTTTTAATCCGCGCCGTATCAATCGGCGACGACAAAGTGTCGCTTCGCGATACTTTAAGACGAGCAACAAATTTAGTTTCTTATTTTTTTGCATAGTATGTTGTTCATAAATTAATTTGAGACCAGAAACATACGAAGAACAAATTATTTCAACTAATTATAACGTTTTTAATTCGCGCCATATCAATCCGCGACGACAGTGTCGCTTCTCGATACTTTAAAACAAGCAACAAATTCAATTTCTTATATATTTCGATATTACAGAGTCTGGAAATTAATTTGGTACCAATCACATACGAAAAACAAATTATTTCAATTAATTATAACTTCTTAATTCGCGCCGTATCAATCGGCGACGACAAAGTGTCGCTTCGCGATACTTTAAGACGAGCAACAAATTCAGTTTCTTATTTTTTTGCATAGTATGTTGTTCATAAATTAATTTGAGACCAGAAACATTCAAAGAACAAATTATTTCAACTAATTATAACGTTTTTAATCCGCGCCGTATCAATCCGCGACGACAGTGTCGCTTCTCGATACTTTAAAACGAGCAACAAATTCATTTTCCTATATATTTCGATAGTACAGAGTCTGTAAATTAATTTGGTACCAAAAACATACGAGCAACAAATTATTTCAACTAATTATAACGTTTTTAATTCGCGCCGTATCAATCCGCGACGACAGTGTCGCTTCTCGATACTTTAAAACGAGCAACAAATTCAATTTCTTATATATTTCGATAGTACAGAGCCTGTAAATTAATTTGGTACCAAAAACATACAAGCAACAAATTTTTTTAACTAATTATAACGTTTTTAATTCGCGCCATATCAATCCGCGACGACAGTGTCGCTTCTCGATACTTTAAAACGAGCAACAAATTCAATTTCTTATATATTTCGATAGTACAGAGCCTGTAAATTAATTTGGTACCAATCACATACGAAAAACAAATTATTTCAATTAATTATAACGTTTTAATCCGCGCCGTATCAATCCGCTACGACAAAGTGTCGCTTCTCGATACTTTAAGACGAGCAAGAAATTCAGTTTCTTATTTTTTTGAATAGTATATTGTTCATAAATTAATTTGAGACCAGAAACATACGAAGAACAAATTATTTCAACTAATTATAACGTTTTTAATCCGCGCCGTATCAATCCGCGACGACAGTGTCGCTTCTCGATACTTTAAAACGAGCAACAAATTCATTTTCCTATATATTTCGATAGTACAGAGTCTGTAAATTAATTTGGTACCAAAAACATACGAGCAACAAATTATTTCAACTAATTATAACGTTTTTAATTCGCGCCGTATCAATCCGCGACGACAGTGTCGCTTCTCGATACTTTAAAACGAGCAACAAATTCAATTTCTTATATATTTCGATAGTACAGAGCCTGTAAATTAATTTGGTACCAAAAACATACAAGCAACAAATTTTTTTAACTAATTATAACGTTTTTAATTCGCGCCATATCAATCCGCGACGACAGTGTCGCTTCTCGATACTTTAAAACGAGCAACAAATTCAATTTCTTATATATTTCGATATTACAGAGTCTGGAAATTAATTTGGTACCAATCACATACGAAAAACAAATTATTTCAATTAATTATAACTTCTTAATCCGCGCCGTATCAATCGGCGACGACAAAGTGTCGCTTCGCGATACTTTAAGACGAGCAACAAATTCAGTTTCTTATTTTTTTGCATAGTATGTTGTTCATAAATTAATTTGAGACCAGAAACATTCAAAGAACAAATTATTTCAACTAATTATAACGTTTTTAATCCGCGCCGTATCAATCCGCGACGACAGTGTCGCTTCTCGATACTTTAAAACGAGCAACAAATTCATTTTCCTATATATTTCGATAGTACAGAGTCTGTAAATTAATTTGGTACCAAAAACATACGAGCAACAAATTATTTCAACTAATTATAACGTTTTTAATTCGCGCCGTATCAATCCGCGACGACAGTGTCGCTTCTCGATACTTTAAAACGAGCAACAAATTCAATTTCTTATATATTTCGATAGTACAGAGCCTGTAAATTAATTTGGTACCAAAAACATACAAGCAACAAATTTTTTTAACTAATTATAACGTTTTTAATTCGCGCCATATCAATCCGCGACGACAGTGTCGCTTCTCGATACTTTAAAACGAGCAACAAATTCAATTTCTTATATATTTCGATATTACAGAGTCTGGAAATTAATTTGGTACCAATCACATACGAAAAACAAATTATTTCAATTAATTATAACTTCTTAATCCGCGCCGTATCAATCGGCGACGACAAAGTTTCGCTTCGCGATACTTTAAGACGAGCAACAAATTCAGTTTCTTATTTTTTTGCATAGTATGTTGTTCATAAATTAATTTGAGACCAGAAACATTCAAAGAACAAATTATTTCAACTAATTATAACGTTTTTAATCCGCGCCGTATCAATCCGCGACGACAGTGTCGCTTCTCGATACTTTAAAACGAGCAACAAATTCATTTTCCTATATATTTCGATAGTACAGAGTCTGTAAATTAATTTGGTACCAAAAACATACGAGCAACAAATTATTTCAACTAATTATAACGTTTTTAATTCGCGCCGTATCAATCCGCGACGACAGTGTCGCTTCTCGATACTTTAAAACGAGCAACAAATTCAATTTCTTATATATTTCGATAGTACAGAGCCTGTAAATTAATTTGGTACCAAAAACATACAAGCAACAAATTTTTTTAACTAATTATAACGTTTTTAATTCGCGCCATATCAATCCGCGACGACAGTGTCGCTTCTCGATACTTTAAAACGAGCAACAAATTCAATTTCTTATATATTTCGATAGTACAGAGTCTGTAAATTAATTTGGTACCAATCACATACGAAAAACAAATTATTTCAATTAATTATAACGTTTTAATCCGCGCCGTATCAATCCGCTACGACAAAGTGTCGCTTCTCGATACTTTAAGACGAGCAAGAAATTCAGTTTCTTATTTTTTTGAATAGTATATTGTTCATAAATTAATTTGAGACCAGAAACATACGAAGAACAAATTATTTCAACTAATTATAACGTTTTTAATCCGCGCCGTATCAATCCGCGACGACAGTGTCGCTTCTCGATACTTTAAAACAAGCAACAAATTTAATTTCTTATATATTTCGATAGTACAAAGTCTGCAAATTAATTTGGTACCAAAAACATACGAGCAACAAATTATTTCAACTAATTATAACGTTTTTAATCCGCGCCATATCAATCCGCGACGACAGTGTCGCTTCTCGATAATTTAAAACGAGCAACAAATTTAATTTCTTATATATTTCGATAGTACAGAGCCTGTAAATTAATTTGGTACCAAGCACATACGAACAACAAATTATTTCAATTAATTATAACGTTTTAATCCGCGCCGTATCAATCGGCGACGACAAAGTGTCGCTTCTCGATACTTTAAAACGAGCAACAAATTCAATTTCTTATATATTTCGATATTACAGAGTCTGGAAATTAATTTGGTACCAATCACATACGAAAAACAAATTATTTCAATTAATTATAACTTCTTAATCCGCGCCGTATCAATCGGCGACGACAAAGTGTCGCTTCGCGATACTTTAAGACGAGCAACAAATTCAGTTTCTTATTTTTTTGCATAGTATGTTGTTCATAAATTAATTTGAGACCAGAAACATTCAAAGAACAAATTATTTCAACTAATTATAACGTTTTTAATCCGCGCCGTATCAATCCGCGACGACAGTGTCGCTTCTCGATACTTTAAAACGAGCAACAAATTCATTTTCCTATATATTTCGATAGTACAGAGTCTGTAAATTAATTTGGTACCAAAAACATACGAGCAACAAATTATTTCAACTAATTATAACGTTTTTAATTCGCGCCGTATCAATCCGCGACGACAGTGTCGCTTCTCGATACTTTAAAACGAGCAACAAATTCAATTTCTTATATATTTCGATAGTACAGAGCCTGTAAATTAATTTGGTACCAAAAACATACAAGCAACAAATTTTTTTAACTAATTATAACGTTTTTAATTCGCGCCATATCAATCCGCGACGACAGTGTCGCTTCTCGATACTTTAAAACGAGCAACAAATTCAATTTCTTATATATTTCGATAGTACAGAGTCTGTAAATTAATTTGGTACCAATCACATACGAAAAACAAATTATTTCAATTAATTATAACGTTTTAATCCGCGCCGTATCAATCCGCTACGACAAAGTGTCGCTTCTCGATACTTTAAGACGAGCAAGAAATTCAGTTTCTTATTTTTTTGAATAGTATATTGTTCATAAATTAATTTGAGACCAGAAACATACGAAGAACAAATTATTTCAACTAATTATAACGTTTTTAATCCGCGCCGTATCAATCCGCGACGACAGTGTCGCTTCTCGATACTTTAAAACGAGCAACAAATTCATTTTCCTATATATTTCGATAGTACAGAGTCTGTAAATTAATTTGGTACCAAAAACATACGAGCAACAAATTATTTCAACTAATTATAACGTTTTTAATTCGCGCCGTATCAATCCGCGACGAAAGTGTCGCTTCTCGATACTTTAAAACGAGCAACAAATTCAATTTCTTATATATTTCGATAGTTCAGAGTCTGTAAATTAATTTGGTACCAATCACATACGAAAAACAAATTATTTCAATTAATTATAACGTTTTAATCCGCGCCGTATCAATCTGCTACGACAAAATGTCGCTTCTCGATACTTTAAGACGAGCAAGAAATTCAGTTTCTTATTTTCTTGAATAGTATATTGTTCATAAATTAATTTGAGATCAAAAACATACGAAGAACAAATTATTTCAACTAATTATAACGTTTTTAATCCGCGCCGTATCAATCCGCGACGACAGTGTCGCTTCTCGATACTTTAAAACGAGCAACAAATTCATTTTCCTATATATTTCGATAGTACAGAGTCTGTAAATTAATTTGGTACCAAAAACATACGAGCAACAAATTATTTCAACTAATTATAACGTTTTTAATCCGCGCCGTATCAATCCGCGACGACAGTGTCGCTTCTCGATACTTTAAAACGAGCAACAAATTCAATTTCTTATATATTTCGATAGTACAGAGTCTGTAAATTAATTTGGTACCAATCACATACGAAAAACAAATTATTTCAATTAATTATAACGTTTTAATCCGCGCCGTATCAATCGGCGACGACAAAGTGTCGCTTCGCGATACTTTAAGACGAGCAACAAATTTAGTTTCTTATTTTTTTGCATAGTATGTTGTTCATAAATTAATTTGAGACCAGAAACATACGAAGAACAAATTATTTCAACTAATTATAACGTTTTTAATCCGCGCCGTATCAATCCGCGACGACAGTGTCGCTTCTCGATACTTTAAAACGAGCAACAAATTCATTTTCCTATATATTTCGATAGTACAGAGTCTGTAAATTAATTTGGTACCAAAAACATACGAGCAACAAATTATTTCAACTAATTATAACGTTTTTATCCGCGCCGTATCAATCCGCGACGACATTGTCGCTTCTCGATACTTTAAAACGAGCAACAAATTCATTTTCCTATATATTTCGATATTACAGAGTCTGTAAATTAATTTGGTACCAAGCACATACGAACAACAAATTATATCAATTAATTATAACGTTTTAATCCGCGCCGTATCAATCGGCGACGACAAAGTGTCGCTTCGCGATACTTTAAGACGAGCAACAAATTCAGTTTCTTATTTTTTTGCATAGTATGTTGTTCATAAATTAATTTGAGACCAGAAACATTCAAAGAACAAATTATTTCAACTAATTATAACGTTTTTAATCCGCGCCGTATCAATCCGCGACGACAGTGTCGCTTCTCGATACTTTAAAACGAGCAACAAATTCATTTTCCTATATATTTCGATAGTACAGAGTCTGTAAATTAATTTGGTACCAAAAACATACGAGCAACAAATTATTTCAACTAATTATAACGTTTTTAATTCGCGCCGTATCAATCCGCGACGACAGTGTCGCTTCTCGATACTTTAAAACGAGCAACAAATTCAATTTCTTATATATTTCGATAGTACAGAGCCTGTAAATTAATTTGGTACCAAAAACATACAAGCAACAAATTTTTTTAACTAATTATAACGTTTTTAATTCGCGCCATATCAATCCGCGACGACAGTGTCGCTTCTCGATACTTTAAAACGAGCAACAAATTCAATTTCTTATATATTTCGATAGTACAGAGTCTGTAAATTAATTTGGTACCAATCACATACGAAAAACAAATTATTTCAATTAATTATAACGTTTTAATCCGCGCCGTATCAATCCGCTACGACAAAGTGTCGCTTCTCGATACTTTAAGACGAGCAAGAAATTCAGTTTCTTATTTTTTTGAATAGTATATTGTTCATAAATTAATTTGAGACCAGAAACATACGAAGAACAAATTATTTCAACTAATTATAACGTTTTTAATCCGCGCCGTATCAATCCGCGACGACAGTGTCGCTTCTCGATACTTTAAAACGAGCAACAAATTCATTTTCCTATATATTTCGATAGTACAGAGTCTGTAAATTAATTTGGTACCAAAAACATACGAGCAACAAATTATTTCAACTAATTATAACGTTTTTAATTCGCGCCGTATCAATCCGCGACGAAAGTGTCGCTTCTCGATACTTTAAAACGAGCAACAAATTCAATTTCTTATATATTTCGATAGTTCAGAGTCTGTAAATTAATTTGGTACCAAAAACATACAAGCAACAAATTTTTTTAACTAATTATAACGTTTTTAATTCGCGCCATATCAATCCGCGACGACAGTGTCGCTTCTCGATACTTTAAAACGAGCAACAAATTCAATTTCTTATATATTTCGATATTACAGAGTCTGGAAATTAATTTGGTACCAATCACATACGAAAAACAAATTATTTCAATTAATTATAACTTCTTAATCCGCGCCGTATCAATCGGCGACGACAAAGTGTCGCTTCGCGATACTTTAAGACAAGCAACAAATTCAGTTTCTTATTTTTTTGCATAGTATGTTGTTCATAAATTAATTTGAGACCAGAAACATTCAAAGAACAAATTATTTCAACTAATTATAACGTTTTTAATCCGCGCCGTATCAATCCGCGACGACAGTGTCGCTTCTCGATACTTTAAAACGAGCAACAAATTCATTTTCCTATATATTTCGATAGTACAGAGTCTGTAAATTAATTTGGTACCAAAAACATACGAGCAACAAATTATTTCAACTAATTATAACGTTTTTAATTCGCGCCGTATCAATCCGCGACGACAGTGTCGCTTCTCGATACTTTAAAACGAGCAACAAATTCAATTTCTTATATATTTCGATAGTACAGAGCCTGTAAATTAATTTGGTACCAAAAACATACAAGCAACAAATTTTTTTAACTAATTATAACGTTTTTAATTCGCGCCATATCAATCCGCGACGACAGTGTCGCTTCTCGATACTTTAAAACGAGCAACAAATTCAATTTCTTATATATTTCGATAGTACAGAGTCTGTAAATTAATTTGGTACCAATCACATACGAAAAACAAATTATTTCAATTAATTATAACGTTTTTAATTCGCGCCATATCAATCCGCGACGACAGTGTCGCTTCTCGATACTTTAAAACGAGCAACAAATTCAATTTCTTATATATTTCGATAGTACAGAGTCTGTAAATTAATTTGGTACCAAAAACATACGAGCAACAAATTATTTCAACTAATTATAACGTTTTTAATTCGCGCCGTATCAATCCGCGACGACAGTGTCGCTTCTCGATACTTTAAAACGAGCAACAAATTCAATTTCTTATATATTTCGATAGTACAGAGCCTGTAAATTAATTTGGTACCAAAAACATACAAGCAACAAATTTTTTTAACTAATTATAACGTTTTTAATTCGCGCCATATCAATCCGCGACGACAGTGTCGCTTCTCGATACTTTAAAACGAGCAACAAATTCAATTTCTTATATATTTCGATATTACAGAGTCTGGAAATTAATTTGGTACCAATCACATACGAAAAACAAATTATTTCAATTAATTATAACTTCTTAATCCGCGCCGTATCAATCGGCGACGACAAAGTGTCGCTTCGCGATACTTTAAGACAAGCAACAAATTCAGTTTCTTATTTTTTTGCATAGTATGTTGTTCATAAATTAATTTGAGACCAGAAACATTCAAAGAACAAATTATTTCAACTAATTATAACGTTTTTAATCCGCGCCGTATCAATCCGCGACGACAGTGTCGCTTCTCGATACTTTAAAACGAGCAACAAATTCATTTTCCTATATATTTCGATAGTACAGAGTCTGTAAATTAATTTGGTACCAAAAACATACGAGCAACAAATTATTTCAACTAATTATAACGTTTTTAATTCGCGCCGTATCAATCCGCGACGACAGTGTCGCTTCTCGATACTTTAAAACGAGCAACAAATTCAATTTCTTATATATTTCGATAGTACAGAGCCTGTAAATTAATTTGGTACCAAAAACATACAAGCAACAAATTTTTTTAACTAATTATAACGTTTTTAATTCGCGCCATATCAATCCGCGACGACAGTGTCGCTTCTCGATACTTTAAAACGAGCAACAAATTCAATTTCTTATATATTTCGATAGTACAGAGTCTGTAAATTAATTTGGTACCAATCACATACGAAAAACAAATTATTTCAATTAATTATAACGTTTTAATCCGCGCCGTATCAATCCGCTACGACAAAGTGTCGCTTCTCGATACTTTAAGACGAGCAAGAAATTCAGTTTCTTATTTTTTTGAATAGTATATTGTTCATAAATTAATTTGAGACCAGAAACATACGAAGAACAAATTATTTCAACTAATTATAACGTTTTTAATCCGCGCCGTATCAATCCGCGACGACAGTGTCGCTTCTCGATACTTTAAAACGAGCAACAAATTCATTTTCCTATATATTTCGATAGTACAGAGTCTGTAAATTAATTTGGTACCAAAAACATACGAGCAACAAATTATTTCAACTAATTATAACGTTTTTAATTCGCGCCGTATCAATCCGCGACGAAAGTGTCGCTTCTCGATACTTTAAAACGAGCAACAAATTCAATTTCTTATATATTTCGATAGTTCAGAGTCTGTAAATTAATTTGGTACCAATCACATACGAAAAACAAATTATTTCAATTAATTATAACGTTTTAATCCGCGCCGTATCAATCTGCTACGACAAAATGTCGCTTCTCGATCCTTTAAGACGAGCAAGAAATTCAGTTTCTTATTTTCTTGAATAGTATATTGTTCATAAATTAATTTGAGATCAAAAACATACGAAGAACAAATTATTTCAACTAATTATAACGTTTTTAATCCGCGCCGTATCAATCCGCGACGACAGTGTCGCTTCTCGATACTTTAAAACGAGCAACAAATTCATTTTCCTATATATTTCGATAGTACAGAGTCTGTAAATTAATTTGGTACCAAAAACATACGAGCAACAAATTATTTCAACTAATTATAACGTTTTTAATCCGCGCCGTATCAATCCGCGACGACAGTGTCGCTTCTCGATACTTTAAAACGAGCAACAAATTCAATTTCTTATATATTTCGATAGTACAGAGCCTGTAAATTAATTTGGTACCAATCACATACGAAAAACAAATTATTTCAATTAATTATAACGTTTTAATCCGCGCCGTATCAATCCGCTACGACAAAGTGTCGCTTCTCGATACTTTAAGACGAGCAAGAAATTCAGTTTCTTATTTTTTTGAATAGTATATTGTTCATAAATTAATTTGAGACCAGAAACATACGAAGAACAAATTATTTCAACTAATTATAACGTTTTTAATCCGCGCCGTATCAATCCGCGACGACAGTGTCGCTTCTCGATACTTTAAAACGAGCAACAAATTTAATTTCTTATATATTTCGATAGTACAGAGCCTGTAAATTAATTTGGTACCAAGCACATACGAACAACAAATTATTTCAATTAATTATAACGTTTTAATCCGCGCCGTATCAATCGGCGACGACAAAGTGTCGCTTCGCGATACTTTAAAACGAGCAACAAATTCAATTTTTTATATATTTCGATAGTACAGAGCCTGTAAATTAATTTGGTACCAAAAACATACAAGCAACAAATTTTTTTAACTAATTATAACGTTTTTAATTTGCGCCATATCAATCCGCGACGACAGTGTCGCTTCTCGATACTTTAAAACGAGCAACAAATTCAATTTCTTATATATTTCGATATTACAGAGTCTGGAAATTAATTTGGTACCAATCACATACGAAAAACAAATTATTTCAATTAATTATAACTTCTTAATCCGCGCCGTATCAATCGGCGACGACAAAGTGTCGCTTCGCGATACTTTAAGACGAGCAACAAATTCAGTTTCTTATTTTTTTGCATAGTATGTTGTTCATAAATTAATTTGAGACCAGAAACATTCAAAGAACAAATTATTTCAACTAATTATAACGTTTTTAATCCGCGCCGTATCAATCCGCGACGACAGTGTCGCTTCTCGATACTTTAAAACGAGCAACAAATTCATTTTCCTATATATTTCGATAGTACAGAGTCTGTAAATTAATTTGGTACCAAAAACATACGAGCAACAAATTATTTCAACTAATTATAACGTTTTTAATTCGCGCCGTATCAATCCGCGACGACAGTGTCGCTTCTCGATACTTTAAAACGAGCAACAAATTCAATTTCTTATATATTTCGATAGTACAGAGCCTGTAAATTAATTTGGTACCAAAAACATACAAACAACAAATTTTTTTAACTAATTATAACGTTTTTAATTCGCGCCATATCAATCCGCGACGACAGTGTCGCTTCTCGATACTTTAAAACGAGCAACAAATTCAATTTCTTATATATTTCGATATTACAGAGTCTGGAAATTAATTTGGTACCAATCACATACGAAAAACAAATTATTTCAATTAATTATAACTTCTTAATCCGCGCCGTATCAATCGGCGACGACAAAGTGTCGCTTCGCGATACTTTAAGACGAGCAACAAATTCAGTTTCTTATTTTTTTGCATAGTATGTTGTTCATAAATTAATTTGAGACCAGAAACATTCAAAGAACAAATTATTTCAACTAATTATAACGTTTTTAATCCGCGCCGTATCAATCCGCGACGACAGTGTCGCTTCTCGATACTTTAAAACGAGCAACAAATTCATTTTCCTATATATTTCGATAGTACAGAGTCTGTAAATTAATTTGGTACCAAAAACATACGAGCAACAAATTATTTCAACTAATTATAACGTTTTTAATTCGCGCCGTATCAATCCGCGACGACAGTGTCGCTTCTCGATACTTTAAAACGAGCAACAAATTCAATTTCTTATATATTTCGATAGTACAGAGCCTGTAAATTAATTTGGTACCAAAAACATACGAGCAACAAATTTTTTTAACTAATTATAACGTTTTTAATTCGCGCCATATCAATCCGCGACGACAGTGTCGCTTCTCGATACTTTAAAACGAGCAACAAATTCAATTTCTTATATATTTCGATAGTACAGAGTCTGTAAATTAATTTGGTACCAATCACATACGAAAAACAAATTATTTCAATTAATTATAACGTTTTAATCCGCGCCGTATCAATCCGCTACGACAAAGTGTCGCTTCTCGATACTTTAAGACGAGCAAGAAATTCAGTTTCTTATTTTTTTGAATAGTATATTGTTCATAAATTAATTTGAGACCAGAAACATACGAAGAACAAATTATTTCAACTAATTATAACGTTTTTAATCCGCGCCGTATCAATCCGCGACGACAGTGTCGCTTCTCGATACTTTAAAACGAGCAACAAATTCATTTTCCTATATATTTCGATAGTACAGAGTCTGTAAATTAATTTGGTACCAAAAACATACGAGCAACAAATTATTTCAACTAATTATAACGTTTTTAATTCGCGCCGTATCAATCCGCGACGAAAGTGTCGCTTCTCGATACTTTAAAACGAGCAACAAATTCAATTTCTTATATATTTCGATAGTTCAGAGTCTGTAAATTAATTTGGTACCAATCACATACGAAAAACAAATTATTTCAATTAATTATAACGTTTTAATCCGCGCCGTATCAATCTGCTACGACAAAATGTCGCTTCTCGATACTTTAAGACGAGCAAGAAATTCAGTTTCTTATTTTCTTGAATAGTATATTGTTCATAAATTAATTTGAGATCAAAAACATACGAAGAACAAATTATTTCAACTAATTATAACGTTTTTAATCCGCGCCGTATCAATCCGCGACGACAGTGTCGCTTCTCGATACTTTAAAACGAGCAACAAATTCATTTTCCTATATATTTCGATAGTACAGAGTCTGTAAATTAATTTGGTACCAAAAACATACGAGCAACAAATTATTTCAACTAATTATAACGTTTTTAATCCGCGCCGTATCAATCCGCGACGACAGTGTCGCTTCTCGATACTTTAAAACGAGCAACAAATTCAATTTCTTATATATTTCGATAGTACAGAGTCTGTAAATTAATTTGGTACCAATCACATACGAAAAACAAATTATTTCAATTAATTATAACGTTTTAATTCGCGCCGTATCAATCGGCGACGACAAAGTGTCGCTTCGCGATACTTTAAGACGAGCAACAAATTTAGTTTCTTATTTTTTTGCATAGTATGTTGTTCATAAATTAATTTGAGACCAGAAACATACGAAGAACAAATTATTTCAACTAATTATAACGTTTTTAATCCGCGCCGTATCAATCCGCGACGACAGTGTCGCTTCTCGATACTTTAAAACGAGCAACAAATTCATTTTCCTATATATTTCGATAGTACAGAGTCTGTAAATTAATTTGGTACCAAAAACATACGAGCAACAAATTATTTCAACTAATTATAACGTTTTTATCCGCGCCGTATCAATCCGCGACGACATTGTCGCTTCTCGATACTTTAAAACGAGCAACAAATTCATTTTCCTATATATTTCGATAGTACAGAGTCTGTAAATTAATTTGGTACCAAGCACATACGAACAACAAATTATATCAATTAATTATAACGTTTTAATCCGCGCCGTATCAATCGGCGACGACAAAGTGTCGCTTCGCGATACTTTAAGACGAGCAACAAATTCAGTTTCTTATTTTTTTGCATAGTATGTTGTTCATAAATTAATTTGAGACCAGAAACATTCAAAGAACAAATTATTTCAACTAATTATAACGTTTTTAATCCGCGCCGTATCAATCCGCGACGACAGTGTCGCTTCTCGATACTTTAAAACGAGCAACAAATTCATTTTCCTATATATTTCGATAGTACAGAGTCTGTAAATTAATTTGGTACCAAAAACATACGAGCAACAAATTATTTCAACTAATTATAACGTTTTTAATCCGCGCCGTATCAATCCGCGACGACAGTGTCGCTTCTCGATACTTTAAAACGAGCAACAAATTCAATTTCTTATATATTTCGATAGTACAGAGTCTGTAAATTAATTTGGTACCAATCACATACGAAAAACAAATTATTTCAATTAATTATAACGTTTTTAATCCGCGCCGTATCAATCCGCGACGACAGTGTCGCTTCTCGATACTTTAAAACGAGCAACAAATTCATTTTCCTATATATTTCGATAGTACAGAGTCTGTAAATTAATTTGGTACCAAAAACATACGAGCAACAAATTATTTCAACTAATTATAACGTTTTTAATCCGCGCCGTATCAATCCGCGACGACAGTGTCGCTTCTCGATACTTTAAAACGAGCAACAAATTCAATTTCTTATATATTTCGATAGTACAGAGTCTGTAAATTAATTTGGTACCAATCACATACGAAAAACAAATTATTTCAATTAATTATAACGTTTTAATCCGCGCCGTATCAATCGGCGACGACAAAGTGTCGCTTCGCGATACTTTAAGACGAGCAACAAATTTAGTTTCTTATTTTTTTGCATAGTATGTTGTTCATAAATTAATTTGAGACCAGAAACATACGAAGAACAAATTATTTCAACTAATTATAACGTTTTTAATCCGAGCCGTATCAATCCGCGACGACAGTGTCGCTTCTCGATACTTTAAAACGAGCAACAAATTCATTTTCCTATATATTTCGATAGTACAGAGTCTGTAAATTAATTTGGTACCAAAAACATACGAGCAACAAATTATTTCAACTAATTATAACGTTTTTAATCCGCGCCGTATCAATCCGCGACGACAGTGTCGCTTCTCGATACTTTAAAACGAGCAACAAATTCAATTTCTTATATATTTCGATAGTACAGAGTCTGTAAATTAATTTGGTACCAATCACATACGAAAAACAAATTATTTCAATTAATTATAACGTTTTAATCCGCGCCGTATCAATCGGCGACGACAAAGTGTCGCTTCGCGATACTTTAAGACGAGCAACAAATTTAGTTTCTTATTTTTTTGCATAGTATGTTGTTCATAAATTAATTTGAGACCAGAAACATACGAAGAACAAATTATTTCAACTAATTATAACGTTTTTAATCCGCGCCGTATCAATCCGCGACGACAGTGTCGCTTCTCGATACTTTAAAACGAGCAACAAATTCATTTTCCTATATATTTCGATAGTACAGAGTCTGTAAATTAATTTGGTACCAAAAACATACGAGCAACAAATTATTTCAACTAATTATAACGTTTTTAATTCGCGCCGTATCAATCCGCGACGACAGTGTCGCTTCTCGATACTTTAAAACGAGCAACAAATTCAATTTTTTATATATTTCGATAGTACAGAGCCTGTAAATTAATTTGGTACCAAAAACATACAAGCAACAAATTTTTTTAACTAATTATAACGTTTTTAATTCGCGCCATATCAATCCGCGACGACAGTGTCGCTTCTCGATACTTTA
>NC_045057.1:0-15929 GCF_040581485.1 Linepithema humile
ATGAAAAAATGATTATACTCTACTAATCACAAAGATATTGGAATATTATATTTTATTTTTGCCATTTGATCCGGAATAATTGGGTCATCAATAAGAATAATCATTCGATTAGAATTAGGAACATGTAATTCTCTAATTATAAATGATCAAATTTATAACTCAATTGTAACAGGACATGCATTTATTATAATTTTCTTTATAGTAATGCCCTTTATAATTGGTGGTTTTGGTAATTTCTTAGTACCACTAATATTAGGAGCCCCAGATATAGCATACCCTCGAATAAATAATATAAGATTTTGATTATTACCCCCTTCAATTTTACTTTTAACTATTAGAAATTTTATTGGCACAGGTGTTGGTACAGGGTGAACAGTTTATCCTCCTTTAGCAGCAAACATATACCATAGCGGACCATCCGTTGATTTAGCCATCTTCTCTTTACACATTGCAGGAATATCTTCTATTTTAGGGGCAATCAATTTTATCTCAACAATTCTAAATATACACCATAAAAATTTTTCTATTGACAAAATCCCTCTTTTAGTTTGATCAATTCTAATTACAGCTGTATTATTGCTTTTATCTTTACCTGTTTTAGCAGGAGCAATTACAATACTTTTAACTGACCGAAATCTAAATACATCATTCTTTGATCCTTCAGGAGGAGGAGACCCAATTTTATACCAACACCTATTTTGATTTTTTGGACATCCCGAAGTATATATTTTAATTCTCCCAGGATTTGGATTAATCTCCCATATCATTATAAATGAAAGAGGAAAAAAAGAAACATTTGGATCCTTAGGAATAATCTATGCTATAATTGCCATTGGATTCTTAGGATTTGTAGTTTGAGCACATCATATATTTACCATTGGTCTTGATGTAGATACACGAGCTTATTTTACATCTGCAACTATAATTATTGCTATCCCTACAGGTATTAAAATTTTTAGATGAATTACTACTCTTCATGGAACTAAAATTAATTACAACCCTACTCTCTGATGAGCAATAGGATTTATTTTTTTATTTACTATAGGGGGGTTAACCGGAATTATACTTTCTAATTCATCAATTGACATTGTTCTTCATGATACCTATTATGTAGTAGCACATTTTCACTATGTACTATCTATAGGAGCTGTTTTTGCTATTATTGCTAGATTTATCCATTGATTCCCTTTAATTTCAGGATTCTCTATAAATAATTATTATCTTAACATTCAATTTTGATCTATATTCATTGGAGTTAATTTAACTTTTTTCCCCCAACATTTTTTAGGCTTAAGGGGAATACCTCGTCGATATTCAGATTATCCAGATAATTTTCTTGCTTGAAACATTATTTCATCTATTGGATCTTTAATCTCAATTATAAGACTAATTTTATTAATTTTTATTATTTGAGAAGCTTTATCATCTAAACGTAAAATTATTTCTATATTTTTTTTAAACCCATCTCTAGAATGATTAAATTACTACCCCCCAAAAAATCATAGATACGATGAAATCCCTTCAATTTTTTAATATGGCAGATAAGTGCAATGAATTTAAACTTCATATATAAAAATTTTACTTTTTTATTAAAAATCAATACTTGAACTCTTTCTCTCCAAAATTCAAACTCTCCAATTTATGATATAATAATTTTTTTCCATGACTTTACTATAATAATTTTAATTTTTATTACTTTAATAATTTCTTTTATTATATTTAAACTTATTAACAATAAATTAATTGATCGATTTTTACTTCAAGGACATACAATTGAATTAATTTGAACTATTACCCCAATATTTATTTTAATCTTTATTGCTATCCCATCCATTAAAATCTTATATCTCACTGATGAAATACATAATAATAAACTAACAATTAAAACTATTGGCCACCAATGATATTGAAGATATGAATATTCTGACTTCATTAATTTAAATTTTGATTCATTTATAACCCCATCTAATTCATTAAATTTAAATGAATTTCGTTTATTAGATGTAGATAACCGTTGTGTCTTACCTTTTAATTTTCCTATTCGAGTTCTAACCACTTCTATAGATGTAATCCACTCATGAACAGTACCTTCTTTAGGAATTAAAATAGACTCAACCCCAGGTCGTTTAAATCAAATATATTTATATATATACCGCCCAGGACTATACTTTGGTCAATGTTCAGAAATCTGCGGAACTAACCACAGATTTATACCCATTGTTATTGAATCAACTAATTTTTCATATTTTAAAAAATGACTTTTATCTATATATAATAATATATAAATTTATTATTTTTTTATAACATTAAATGACCGAAAAGTAAGTATTGATCTTTTAAATCAATTATAATAGATTAACTCCTATTTTTAATGAAAAAAATTAGTTAAAATATAACATTAAATTGTCAATTTAAAATTATTATCTTATAATAATATTTTTTTATACCACAAATAATACCAATATTATGAACAATTATTTATTTATTTTCCTTATTAGTTTTAGGCTTATTAATTTTTATATTATACTTTATAAAATTATATTTTTTAAATAAAACTTTAAATAAATCCCCTATCCAAGTAACCATTTGAAACTGAAAATGATAACAAATTTATTTAGTATTTTCGACCCATCAACATCCATAAATTATTCACTTAATTGATTAAGAATAATTTTAATTTTTTTAATATTCCCTTATCAATTTTGATTAATCCCATCTCGATATGTTATATTTTGAAATTTAATAATTAATTTTATCTATAAAGAATTTAAAGTTTTAATTAATTTTTCATTCTCAAATATTATTATTTTTATAAGGTTATTTATATTTATTTTAATTAATAATTTTATAGGCTTATTCCCATATATTTTTACAGCCTCAAGACACATAAGATTTTGTATATCAATATCATTAACTTTATGATTATCTATAATTATTTATAGATTAATAAACTATTTAAATGACTTTTTAGCCCATTTAACCCCACATGGCACTCCTACTATTCTCATACCTTTTATAGTTTTAATTGAATCAATCAGATTAATAATTCGACCTTTAACTTTAGCAATTCGTTTAACTGCTAATATAATTGCAGGACACCTTCTTCTATGTTTATTGGGATCTACAGGACTATCTATCAATAATTCATTTATGCTCATAATATTAATCCTAACTCAATTATTGCTATACACTTTAGAAATCTCAGTATCAATTATTCAATCCTATGTATTTTCAATTTTAACAACATTATATAGAAGAGAAGTTTAAATTTCTATGTCAGTTACACATAATCACCCATTCCACCTAGTCTCTGTCAGACCCTGGCCTATCATTATTTCATTTAATTTAATAAATAATTTAATTATAGTAATTAGCTGATTTCATAAAATAAATTATTTTACATTATTAACAATCCCGGGAACTTTATTATGTATGTATCAATGATGACGAGATGTAACTCGAGAGGCAACCCTTCAAGGATGTCACACCCCCTTAGTTTATAATGGCATACGTATGGGCATAATTTTATTTATTGTTTCAGAAATTCTATTTTTTTTTCCTTTTTTTGTAGCTTATTTTCATTCATCATTATCCCCGGCAATAGAAATTGGACAATCATGACCCCCTTTAGGGATCATCCCTTTTAATCCCTTTGACATCCCTTTATTAAATACCATCATCTTAGTTTCCTCAGGACTAACTGTCACATGATCTCACCATGCTATATTAAATAATAATTATAAAGAAAGAACTATCAGACTTTTAATAACAATTTTATTAGGAATTTATTTTTCAGCATTACAACTTATTGAATATATTGAAGCACCTTTCACAATCTCAGATTCTGTTTATGGGTCAAGATTTTTTGTAGCTACAGGCTTCCATGGATTACACGTAATTATCGGAACTATATTTCTTTTTTTTACATTCTATCGAATAAATTTACTTCACTTTTCTTCTATTCATCATTTTGGATTTGAAGCAGCAGCATGATATTGGCACTTTGTTGACGTTGTTTGATTATTTCTTTATGTATCAATTTATTGATGAAGATTTTAAAAAATAATTTTTAAATAATATTATTAATAAATATACATATTTATATAGTATAATAAATATTACAATTAACTTCCAATTAATAAATTTAATCTATTAAATTAATATAAATAATTTTAACATTAATTTCAATATTTTTTATTCTTTCTTTAATTTCTATAATAATATTATCAATTAATTTTCTAATCTCAAAAAAAAGATTAATAGATCGAGAAAAGATTTCCCCTTTTGAATGTGGTTTTGACCCATTATCAAATTCTCGCATCCCTTTTAGAATTCAATTTTTTATAATCAGATTAATTTTTTTAATTTTTGATATCGAAATTACCTTATTAATCCCCCTAATTTATCTATTCACCTACATAAATATAACAGTAATTTTTACTACTTTCCTATTTTTAATTATTTTAATTATTGGTTTATATTTAGAATATTTAGAAGAATCAATAGATTGAAAATTATAATTAATTATTTCATTGGACATTAGTTAAATCATAACTCTTAAATTGCATTTAAAAATTATAAACAAAATTTATATGTCTAAAATAATTTTCAATTAACCTTTAAAGTAAACCTTACATTTAATTTCGACTTAAAATTTTGATTATATTAATAGTCTAAAGGTATTAACTAAAACCAAAAAAGAGGTAAATTATTGTTAATAATTTAATTGAATTTTAATTAATTCTAGTTAAACTATGTCTTTCCCTCAATTAACCATCAACACTATAAATTTTAGATATATTTAAAATTGAACTTCTAATTCAATCACTAATGAAAAATAAATTCATTATATATCTCTTATTAAATATTTATTTATATAGTTTAAATTAAAACATTATATTTTCAATATAAAAATAATAATATATTAATATCTTATTTATAAATATTTAAAAATACATCATATATTATCTTAATATCTTCAATATTATACTTTAAATTTAAGCTATTTAAATAAATAAAATAAATAAACAATACAAATATTGCTATTACAGCTATAAATATATAAATTTTATAAATATTTAAACCAAACTTCATATAATTTATAATCAAACTTTTTATTATTAAACGATTTGAATACTCAATTCAAGTTTTATCAATCAAATAAAAATTTTTCCTAATATATAAAACAGGCTTATAAATATACATTATTAAATAATTTAAAAATCATATAGATCTAAAAAAATATATATAAATATAAAAATTAATTATATTAATTAAATATATTAAGTTTCCAAAAATTAATCCAAACCCACATAAAATTAAAGTTAAAAATTTAATATAAAATATTAAAAAAGGTACATAAAAATCAAAAAAAAATAACCAATTTATTATTCTACCAACAATTATTCTTAAAATTATCAAAATTATTATTGAAAAATTTATAAGTATATTTTCTTTTACAAATAAATATCTATAAAATTTTATTTCTCCAAAAAATAAATAATAAAATAATCGAAATGAATAAGATACAGTTAAAGTTAAAGAAAAAATAATTATAAATAACAAAAACAAATTTATATTATTCAAATAAACCAATTCTATGATCAAATCCTTAGAATAAAAACCAGCTAAAAATGGACAACCACATAAAGATAAATTAGAAATATAAAATCTTATTATAGTAAAAGGAACTAATTTATTTAATGACCCATAATTTCGAATATCTTGGTTATTATTTATTAAATGAATCATAATTCCAGCACACATAAAGAGTAAAGATTTAAAAATAGCATGTGTTAACAAATGATAAAATGAAATTAATCTAAACCCTATTCTTAAAATTATTATTATTAACCCTAACTGACTTAAAGTAGAAAGAGCAATAATTTTTTTTAAATCAAACTCAATATTAGCCATTAATCCTGCCATAAATATAGTTAAAACAGAAATAAATAATAAAAATTTATTTAAATTCCTTTTTATTAATAAATTATTAAATCGAATTATTAAATAAACCCCAGCAGTAACTAATGTAGAAGAATGAACTAAAGCAGATACTGGAGTAGGGGCTGCCATAGCTATTGGTAACCAAGAAGAAAAAGGAATCTGAGCTCTCTTAGTTATAGCAGCTAAGATCAAAAATATTATTACAATTCTTCTATCTAACATATATATACCCCATCTCCCATACATAACTATTAAACCAATAGATATCAATAACCCTACATCCCCAATTCGATTACATAACACAGTTACTATTCCTGAATTATAAGATATATAATTTTGATAATAGATTACTAAACAATAAGAAACTAAACCTAACCCATCCCACCCAAATAAAATACTAAAAATATTAGGACTTAAAATCATGATAATCATAGATATAATAAATATAAAAACTAATAATATAAACCGATCTATATTTTTATCCCCTTCTATATACACTTTCCTATACAAAAAAATTATTGACGAAATCAATAAAACAAAACCTATAAACAATAAAGATACCCAATCTAATAATAAAAATAATTCTAAATTCAAAGAACAATATCTAATTATTAATCACTCTATTATAATCATATAATCAAAAACATATAATCATATCCTTACTAATAAAAATAAAATAAACGTTATAAATATATAAAAAGAATAAACTAATATATTAATAATAATTTAAGATATATTTTAATTCTTATATAACTATAATCCCACAAATTATTATTTTAATCTTTAAACTACTTAAATCATTAATACTAATAAAACACAATTAAATTTAATAATAAAAAAACTAAAGGATATAAATGTAAAATTAAAACAATTATCTCTTTAACTAAACTAAAATTAATTTTTTCCTCAATATATATATCACCATGCTGAATGTACGAAAATAAATATAAAGAATATGCCCTTCTAAAAAAACAAATAATTATTAAATAAACAAGTATCCCCACCCCCCACCTAATAATAGCTATAATTATCAAAACTTCACTAATAAAATTTAAAGATAAAGGAAAAGAAAAATTAGATGAACATAAAAAAAATCATCAAATAGAATAAACTGGTAAAATTGTTATCATCCCTTTATTTAAAAAAATAATTCGTCTATGAGATTTTATATAATAAATATTAACTATATAAAATAAACCTGACGAACATAGCCCGTGACCAATTATTATAATATAAGATCTTAAAATTCCTAATTTTATTATAGTTATTATAGAAGCTAATAAAAAATTTATATGTACTACAGAAGAATAAGCCACCAAACTTTTTAAATCAATTTGGGTTAAACATAATAATCTTACTACTAATCTCCCTACAATAGAGACCCTAAAAATTAAATAATTAAAATTAATACAACTATAAACAAAAATTATCATTAAACGAATAAGACCATAAGTTCCTAATTTTAATAAAATAGCTGCTAATACTATAGAACCATAAACAGGAGCCTCCACATGAGCCTTAGGTAATCATACATGGAAAAAATAAATAGGTAATTTAATAAAAAAAGCCCTAAAAATAATTAAATAATCAAAAAATCTTATTAAATAATTATTCATATAATACATTATTAAATTTATATTAAAAGATTTAAATCTATAAAATAACCAAAAAATATAAATCAATAAAGGCAAAGAAATAAATAATGTATATATTATTAAATAAAATCCCGCACTCAATCGTTCTGGATTAATTCCTCAATAAATAATTAAAAAAAATGTTGGAATTAATCTCACCTCAAAAAAAAAATAAAACACTATTAATCTTAATGAACAAAAAAACCCAATAAAAACTTTCAACAAAATTATAAATAAAAATATCTTCAATAACTCCTTTTTATCTAAACACATAAATATTAATCTTAAAATTCACATTCTTAAAACATTTATAAAAAAAGAATAATTATCAATCCCAAAATAATTTATTAATAAATGAATATAAATCCCCCTAATTTCTATATACATAAATAAATATAAAAATCTTATAAAAAATAATAAATTATAATAAAAACTTAATAAAATTTTTTTATTAATAACTATTATAAAATTCATAAAAATTAATATAAAAATAAATTTTAACATAATAAAAAAAATTAATAATAATAACCATTCTAATTAAAACTTTCTTATATTAAAGGAATAATACAACTCATTACCAGAATATCGAATAACTAAAACTAATAAAGTAATCCCCAAAACTCTCTCACAAACTCTAAATACCAAATAATAAATTAAATAAAATTCAATTTTTAATATTCTAAATACCACAAACATAATTATAGAAATATTAATAATCATCACTTCTAAAAATATCAAAATAACTAATATATACTTAAATAATAAAATCAACAAAACTAAAGTTATAAAAAAAATATGAATATAAATTATAACATCATAAAAAATATAATTAAAATAATTATTTAAAAATAAATAATTAAATAAAATATGAATGAATCTAGCTTTATAGTTTAACTTAAAACATAAATTTTGTAAATTTAAAATATAATAATAATAATATTTAAGCTATCAAATAACTAAAAATCAAAAATAAACCCTAATATTTATATTAAATTTAAAATATGCCTTATAATTTACCAAAAATTTATAATAATACACTCTCGATTCATTCCACATCTTATTTTCATAATTTAAATAACTATTTTAACCCTTCTAAAATCTATCATTTTAACAGCCATACCCACAATTTAATCATAAAAACAAAAATAATATTCAATTCAAACAACCAAACTTAACTCAAACAAAAAAATCAACTAAATAAATTTATAATCAGAAAAATATAAATTTATATATATCTCTAATCCCCAAAATTAATATTTTATTTAAAACTATTTTCTGCCCTCTAAAAACATATGATAAAAACTACTACCTTTATTCCTTTTTTTATTACAATTATAATAATTTTAATACTCATATTTATAGCTAATAATATTTACTCTCATCCAATTATAAACATAATTCTAATCATTATTTATAGAATTTTAATAACATTAAATATATCAATTTGAAAAATAAACTTCATATACTCCATTATACTTTTCTTAATTATAATTAGAGGTTTATTAATTATCTTTCTATATTTCTCAAGATTAATTTCTAACGAACAAATAACTTTTATTTTAAATAATAATAAATTATTTTTATTAACTATTATATTAAATATTATATTTCTTATTTTTAATATTATTAATAAAAAAATTTATTATTTTAACCCAATATATCAAACAAGGGAAACTAACTTATTGAATAAAATCAATGAAAAAATATTTAATAATATTTTAAATCTTTACACCTACCCCTATAACAATCTAACAATCATATGTATAATATTTTTATTAATTAGCCTATTTACAATCATTAAAATTTCTTCAATAAAATCAAAATCTTTACGAAAAATATCTAAATAATTTTAAACCTTCTATTTAATAAATATGAAAAAAATTAATTTAATAACCATAATAAATGACTCTCTTTTAAAATTACCTACTCCAACAAATATTTCATATTGATGAAATTTTGGATCTCTTCTAGGAATATTTTTAGGAATTCAAATTATTAGGGGATTCATCTTATCAATACATTATTGCCCAAATACACTAATAGCTTTTAACAGAATTATCCATATTATACAAAATGTAAATTATGGATGATTAATACATAATATTCATATTAATGGAGCCTCAATATTTTTTATCTGTATATACACTCACATTGGGCGAGGATTATATTATAATTCATTTATACTTAAAAATACCTGAATAGTAGGAGTATCTATTTTTTTTATTTCTATAGCCACAGCTTTTTTAGGATACGTATTACCCTGAGGTCAAATATCTTTCTGAGGGGCAACAGTTATTACAAACTTAGTGTCTACTATTCCATATATGGGAACTATAATCGTTCAATGATTATGAGGGGGATTTTCCATTAACAATGCTACTCTCAATCGTTTTTACTCAATTCATTTTATTTTACCGTTTATAATTTTAATAATAGTATTATTACATCTTTTTTTTCTTCATAACACAGGATCATCAAACCCTTTAGGATTAAATAGAAACTACAATAAAATTCCTTTTAACTCATATTTCACTCTTAAAGATATATTTGGATTTATAATTTTTTTATTAATCTTTACTATTATTATCTTACAATATCCTTATATATTTAGAGACCCAGACAATTTTATCCCTGCAAATCCAATAGTTACACCAGTTCATATTCAACCAGAATGATATTTTCTATTTGCTTATGCAATCCTACGCTCAATTCCAAGTAAATTAGGAGGAGTATTAGCCTTACTTATATCAATCATAATTTTATATATTATACCATTAATATCTACTTCAATAAATACTATAGGATTTTACCCTTTTAGTCAATTTTTATATTGAACTTTTATTAATATTTTTATTTTACTAACTTGAATTGGAGCCCAACCAATTGAATACCCTTATGTTCACCTAAGACAAATTTTATCTTTATCCTACTTCTTATATTTTATTTTATTGTTTATATCATACAAATATTGAGATAAACATATATTCTACTAATTAATTCATTTAACTTAAAGGTTAATGATCTTGAACAAGAATATATTTTGAAAATATAATATAGAAATAAAATTTTCTATTAACTTTTTTCATAATTACAAATCTAAATAAACAAAGTAAATATAATTTTAAAAGAAAAAATCATTACTAAATAATTTAATACTAATGGTAAAATAATCTTCCAACACAAATACATCAACTCATCATACCGCATTCGAGGCAATAAACCACGCATAAAAATAATCAATATACAGAATATATTAATATATAAAAATATTATTAATACTCTTCTAATACTTATAAACAAAAAACATATTAACATTCTAAAAAAAATAATTATACCATATTCACCCATAAAAATTAAAGCAAATCCTCCTCTAAAATACTCAATATTAAATCCAGAAACTAACTCAGATTCTCCTTCAATAAAATCTATAGGACTTCGATTCAACTCAGCTAAAACTCTAACAAAAAACATTACAAAAACTGGAAATATATATATTAAATATCATATATAAACCTGCCATTTACTAAAATCTATTAATGAGTATCTTTCTCTTATTAACATTAAAACCAAAACTATAAAAATAAATCTTACTTCATAAGATAAAGTTTGAGCTACAGATCGCAAAGCCCCCAACAAAGAATATGTAGAATTAGATGATCATCCTATTATTAATAAAATATACCCACTGATTCTTATCACTAAAATTAAAAATAATATTGAATAATTTATAAAATAAATATTAGTAATAAAAGGATAAACCATTCAAATTACCAATATCATCAAAAATCTTACAATAGGACACAAATAATAAATATACTGATTAGACTTAAAAATATAAAATAACTCCTTATTAAACAACTTAATAGCATCACTAAAAGGTTGTATAATGCCTATAAACCCTAATTTATTAGGACCTTTTCGGTATTGAACATACCCTAACAATTTACGCTCTAACAAAGTTAAAAAAGCCACACCTACTAATAATATTAACAATAATCCTAAAAGACTAGCAATATTTAAAATTACATAATGAACAAAATTACAAATAATTATTATTTATATTTTCCTAAAATATATTTATAAATTCTAAATTTATCACACTTATCTGCCAAAATAATTTTTTATATTATACAATATATTAAATTTATATAAAAATATTCTATTTACAAAGTCCTTTCGTACAATCGTAAATTAAATTTTATTATAGATAGAAACTGACCTGACTCACGTCGGTCTAAACTCAAATCATGTAAGATTTTAATAGTCGAACAGACTAAAATTTTAAACATCTCCATTTAAACTAAATCTTAATTCAACATCGAGGTCGCAAACATTTTTATTAATAAGATCTCACCAAAAATATTACGCTGTTATCCCTAAGGTAATTAATTCTAAATTAAAAATTAATAATCAAAAATTCACTAATTAATGTATTTAAATTTTTAAAGTTTTAATAATTTAAATGTCCTCCCAACAAAATATAAATATAACTTTTATAAATTAAAATTTAAAATCATATTTATATAAAATTCTATAGGGTCTTATCGTCCCATAAATATATTTAAGCATTCTTACTTAAAATTCTAATTCTAACTTTATAAAAAAGAAAGTATAAATCTCATTTATTCATTCATTCCAGTCTTTAATTAAAAGACAAATTATTATGCTACCTTTGTACAGTCAATTTACTGCAGCTATTTAATTATTTTCATTGAGCAGAACTAATCTTATATTATTCTCAAAAAACTATGTTTTTATTAAACAGTTGAATTTATTAAATTTGCCAAATTACTATTTATTATTTAAACAATTATATATTTTTACAAATTATCTTACTTATACTAATTTTATCATTATTTCTTTTTTAAAAAAATTATTAAAAATATTTATATACTTTATAAATTTCTAAACAATAAATCTCTAAAATATTTTAATATAAATTATTAAATTTTTATTATAAATAATCAAATTTTAAGACTATTAATATTTTTCTAAACAATTAACAAATAAAATTTTAATTTTATTTACAGTTTATCCCATAAATATTTTATAAAATTAAAAATATAATTTTTTTTAATTAAACAAATTTTTAAATTTTATATAAATTAAATTTATTTATATAAAAACTAGATATCATTATAATTGAATAAAATATCTTCTCTAACTTAATATTTAAAATATTTATACCACAATAAATCTCATATAAAATTAGCTCTTATAATTTCGAGATAATTACAAAATATATAACTATATTTTTAATAAATCCTGATACAAAAGGAACAATAAAATAAATTTTCTTATATTAATCTTATTACAACCAAAATAAATTCACCTACATTACTATATTTATTATTAATAAAATTAATTAATTTCATTTAATTAACTATAAAACTTTATTAATTTATTATAATTTTATTTATCTATAAATTTAAATATCCAAATTACATTAATTATTTATCACATATAAAAAAATTTTATTATTTTATTAAATAATCTCCTCATTGTAAATGAATTATTTTTATATTATTAAACTAAAATTTTTTGCCATCTAAATACACTTTCCAGTACATTTACTATGTTACGACTTTTTTCATTTCAAAATGAAAATGACGGGCAATTTGTACACATTTTTTTTACTTTTCAATTTATTTATTTAAATAAATTTACTATTAAATCCAATTTCACTTTTATATTAATATAAAAGATCCAATTATACAATTAAACTGTAACTCATCTAACCCTAATTATTCTACATTTTGATTTGAATTACACTTTAATTAAAATTCTAAAATATTCTCACTATAATGATAAATTCTAAACAACAATACATAAAAATATTTAAATTAGGTAAATCTACTCGTGGATTATCATTTAATAAACAAGTTCCTCTAATAAAAAAAATACCGCCAAATTATATAAATTTAATGATTCTCATTTAATACTTCAATCTATTAACTTTTTATTCTCTAATAATAGGGTATCTAATCCTAATTTATTATAAAGATTACTATACTTTATATATAACTCATCAAATAATAATAATAACTTATAATTAAAATTTATATTTCACTAAAAAATTTCAATTATGATCACAACAATTAATATATTTTTATTAACTCATATCAAATTAAATAAAATTCATTCTTATAATTAGTTTAACCGCAATTGCTGGCACTAATTTTATTTACAATTAACTAAATTACTGTATCTTATCTTCATAAATCCTCAAACTCACAACACTAACTATAAAATAACTCTAAGAAAAATAACTATCTAAATTAACCCAAAAATATACAAAAAAATTTCTATATAAAATATAATCAAATAATAAATCAATAAAACTATAATTAAATTTTTTAACATATATTTATATAATATATTTATATAATATATTTATATAATATATTTATATAATATATTTATATAATATATTTATATAATATATTTATATAATATATTTATATAATATATTTATATAATATATTTATATAATATATTTATATAATATATTTATATAATATATTTATATAATATATTTATATAATATATTTATATAATATATTTATATAATATATTTATATAATATATTTATATACATTTTTCTTTATTTAAATTATAAAATTTTATAAATTCAATAATTTTTTAATAATTAATTAAATAAATAATTTTTTATAATAAACTTAATATTATTATTTATATATATATATTATATAAATTATTAATGTTATTTATATTTTTTTTAATAAAAATATTAAAATTTTAATATTTTTATTAAAAAAAAAAAAGATATGCTAATCTAAAATTATTATATTATATTTTAAAATAAGTAAGCTAAATAAAGCTTTTAGGTTCATACCCTAACTATAGATTAATTTAATCTCTTATTTAATTAATGAAATGCCTGAAAAAAGGATTATTTTGATAGAATAAATCATACATTTTTTATAAATGTTTTCATTAAATTCAATTATATTTAAAAGAATTAAACTTTTTCTTATAATTTCAAACATTATTATGCATCTTACATTAAAATATAATTTTATTCATAAAATAATTAAATTAAACATTTATCTTTTAAATAAATTTTATAAAATTATTTATAATTATTAATTTTTAATTTATTTTCTAAATATTTTATCTTAATAAATCTAATTTTATTATCAATTATCTCTTTATTTATAAATGATTTCATAAATATTTGATTTTTAATAGAAATTAATAATTTTTTATTTATTTCCTATATAGCTATATATATAAATAATAAAAAAATAATTTTTTTTTATTTTCTAATTCAAATTATCCCTTCTATAATTTTAATTTTTAGAATTTCTTTAAATTTAATAAATATGTTTGATAAAAAAATAATTACCTATTTAATTTATTTAAGTTTAATAGTAAAACTAGGTATTCCCCCTTTTCATTTTTGAATACCCCTATTATCCCTATATCTATTTTGAGATATACTTTTTTTTTTATTAACTATTCAAAAAATCATCCCTTTTTATATGTTTTCATTAATTAATATAAAAAATTTTCAAATTTTATTAATTTTATTTATATGTTCTGTTATTCCCCCATTAATAATATTAAATCTATTAAATCTAAAAAAACTTTTAACTTACTCATCTATTAATCAATCAGGATGATTAATATTATTAATTTATTTTAAAAACATTCTCTGATTAACTTACCTAATATTATACACTTTTATTATAATAATTATATTTTTTATATTATCTTTTTATAAAATTTTTTATAATTTTTTAAATATTAATAACTTTAATTTAAATTTATTTACAATTATTATAATTTTAAATATAGCAAGAATACCACCTTTTTCATTCTTTATTTTAAAATGATTTAGAATTTTTATTATAATAAATAACTCCTTTAATTTATTTATAATAATAATTTTAATGATTTTTAGATCTTTTTTTATATTTTTTTTATACATTAATATATTATATTTAAATATATTTATTAACATTTCTAAATCAAAACTTTATTCTTATCAACCCAATTATTTAAAAATTTCTCATATATTTCTATACTTTTTTATTATTATTTTATCCCCTATTATTATAATTATCTAATTATTTATATAATTAATAAAACAAAAAGATTTTAAGTTAATTTAAACTTTAAACCTTCAAAGTTTATAATATATTATATAAATATAAATCTTAATTTTTAAATATTTTAATTTTTTTAAAAAATTTCTTTAAATTTGCAATTTAATATTTTTATAAACTATAAAATAAATTCTTTCTATTTCATAATGTTAGAAATTAAAAATTTCATAAATAAATTTACAATTTATTACTTTTATCAGACATAACATTTTAAACT